>NC_081414.1:876580176-876880176 GCF_030272615.1 Cryptomeria japonica | reverse complement strand
TGCAAGTCTTTCAGTTAGTGCTGCTCTATTCATCAGGTATTTGAGTGGATCAAATTGTGCAACCAACTGTATTTTATGACTCAACATATAATGTCTCAGTTTTTGCGATGCAAAGACTACTGCAAGAATGCTATTTCTATTTGTATGTAGTTAATTTCATATCCAATGAGTGTTCTACTGATGTAGTAGACGACTCACTCTTTTCCTTGTTCATCATGTTGTGCTAGGAGAGTGCCTAAGGAAGAATTTGTTGCAGCTATATATAGGATAGTGGTTTTACATGTATAGGTGGAATCAATATTGGAGTGGACAATAGGTATTCTTTTAGTTTTTCAAATGCCTCCTAGCATTGTTGTGTTCATTTAAATGTAACACCTTTCTTTAGAAGATGTTGAAACGGTTGGCACTTTTTTGCCAATTGGGCTATGAAGCGCCTTATGGATTGTAATCTCCATTGTAGACTTCTGAGTTGTTTAAGTGTAGTAGGTGATGGCATGTCTAAAATAGCTTTAACTTTCTCTAGATCTATCTTAATTTCGCGATTGGATACAATGAAGCCCAAGAGTTTACCAGAGGTTACCCTTAAGACACATTTTTTTGGATTTAGTCTTACATTGTATTGCTCCAGTTTATCAAAGATCTTAGCCAATATGCTTAAGTGACCATCCCTTGTTTTGGATTTTGCTAGAAAGTCATCTACATAATCTTCCATGATTGTGTGTATCATATCATGAAACAAGGTGGTCATTGCTCTTTGATAAGTGGTACCTGCATTCTTAAGGCCGAATGGCATCACATTCCAGCAATAGGTTCTCCATGGGCAAGTAAATGTTGTCTTCGATTGATCTTCTAGCGTAATTTTGATTTGATTATAACCAGAAAAACCATCTATGAGTGATAGCATTTCATTTCCAGTTGTTAAGTCCACTACGATGTCTATATTAGGGAGCGAAAAGTCATCTTTGGGACAAGCCTTGTTAAGATCTCTGAAGTCAGTGTAGATCCTGATACCTCTAGTATGCTTGGATACTGAGACTAGATTTGAAATCCATTCAGCATAGTCTATAGGTCTGATGAGACCCACATCTAACAATTTTTGTAACTCAAATTTGACTAACCAGACAATGTGAGGTTGCATTTTCTTGAGCTTTTGTTTGTATGGCTTTATTCCTAGAAGTAAAGGCAAGTGATGTAAGACTAATTTCGGGTCTAATCCAGGCATATCTACATAAGACCATGCAAAATTGATGGATCTTTGCTTAAATAAGTTGATAAATTTCTCTTTTTCCACTAGATCGAGGGATTTTGCCAGGTGAATGTTACAAACCTTCTCAGCATCGTCGATGTTGATTTCCTCAGTTTCTTCTACCAGTAATGTTGACCATTCTTTACCAACAAGTAGGGTAGCTATTATGTGTTCAACTTTATCATCACTGTCATGATTAAGAAAAGAGCTTGCCTCTCCAAAATATGTAGTTTTGTCTAGATTTACTACATAGCCAGCTTTGTGATCATTATAAGGGAATCCATCCCTTGCACCTAAGAATTCTGCCATAGCTTCATCATTTTGGAACCAATCTAATTGTGGCTCTCCTTCTTTCCCCCAGTCAATCAAACATGGATGTATGAGGGACAAATCTTTGTCTCTTGTCATTTTAGATGATCCAGATATCATGCATACTTGATTATGACTGTAGACACCCAAAATTGTCATGTCTAATTAAATAAATATTTTATTTATTTAATTACCTAAGCCTAATTCTTCTATTAATTAAATAAATCTTTATTTATTTAATTAATTCATTTATCCTCTTCTAACCTTATTTCTCATTTAAATAAATACATTTATTTATTTAAATTATCCTTTTTCTAATTAAATAAATATTTTATTTATTTAATTGATCTCATTTCTTCTATTAATTAAATAAATCTTTATTTATTTAATTAATTCATTAGCCTTTTTCTACACATGACACATGTCATTCATCTCTTAATTCCTACACTACCTACCTCTTTCATTATTTTATTATTTCTTCTACCTGCCCTCTAATCATAGCCGACCTCCTTTTTACACCTCTCAATCTTATCCCTCCATTTCTTATAGTGCCTTCTATTTAAGGAGATGTTTCCTTCATTATCAAACCCTAATCGACAATCTTGAAGACTTGGCTACACTACGATCCTACTTGCAACCACATTCCGTTCTTTGTTGAGCTCTTGTGCACATAAAATCTGAGAGCAAATATATCAAGCAAGATCAATGGAGATAGGAAGAATGGAGATCAAAACCCTATTGGACATGTAATGGTATAATCTTTGTGATTTCATTTGATTTGCATTGTCTTAGGTAATCTTCATATGTTATGGTGGATCTTTGTTGTTGTTAGGCTAGGGTTTGGTGGTTGAATTCATTTAGCCTTTCAATTTTGTTATTATTGTTATCCATTTTCACCATATACATTTTGGCACGCCCGGTGGGACTCTTGTCCCTTTGTATTTAACCTCCTTGTTGCAGATTTTGTATTTTTGAAGTTGCAGATCGGACGTTTTCGACAGCATTTTTTTGTATTTCTGCGTCTGCATACATTCGGATCGCATTCTTGATTTTCTGGTGCGTCTACGACAACTTAAATCGCGTCTGTGCTATTGGCAACATTTTGTTTTGCAGGTTTTCAAAAATCACGTTTATGTCATGAAGTCGCGTCTGTGAAGTTTTTAGCCGCGTTTGTGTTCGGAAATCGCGTTTGCATTCTGGAGCTGCGTCTGTGTCTCTCAGAACCGTGTCTAGGTCACAGAACCGCGTCTGTGAAAAGGGTATCCGCGTCTGTGTTCGGCAGTTTCAAATTTTGGGATTTTTATTGATTCAATTTTTGGATTTTCCGTTTAGGGTTTCAGATCTGGTTTATTTTGAGCTAACATTTTCAGATCTAGCTAATGAAATTGGTGCGGCTTGTCTTGAAGGCAAAATCGCTTGGTTGAAGGCCCCTATTTCACAAAGTCTTTTGGGTTTTAAAATTTACCTAACTTGTGTGTTTGCAGGAAGGGGTGATTATTTCAAACAACCCAAACTACTAACAACTTTTTGTTGCAAGTCCTTGGCAAGGGTTTTGGATTTTTATTGTGTGCCTTGTTTTCATAGACTAGCAAACACTTCCATTGGTGCACTAAAATTGAATCACTGTCTTTTGTGTCTTGAGCAATAGGCTCTTTTTGTTTAATCTTTAGAGGGTCTGTCTTCCCGTGTGGTCATTAGGACTACTAGTGAGAAGAGAACGACCCAAGTGGTAGCGAGGAAAACCCACCTCTTCCGAACCACTATAAACAAATGTATTCATGGTGAAAACTATGGATAACGTGTGCTGATTAGTTCATACCGACACTATTTCTCCCCATAAACCCGTTTGATCAAATTTATTTGATCAGTTGTAGGGCGTAACCCCTACCGGCTGGGAGCCTTCTATATTTACAGAGCTGAAAGTGCCGCATGTATGGCCACATGAGCGGATGCCCTTACTAGCACCTTTTTGTTTTAGAAGCCCAAATCCTTCTAGTTGTTGGGGCAAGAGGTCGAACCTCTGGTAGCGGCCCACACACATACGGTTCTTAGTAGAGATACAAAGTTCTCCATGGGGAGTTTTCGTGGGGACTGATGCTTGGCTAACCCGAGAAGTGAGTGCCGAGGGTGGAGCCAGTGAGGTCAAGCATCTAAGTATCTGCTCTGAATAGCATAGCCTCGGGGGTAAAACCCCATGTGGGATCAACAACTATTGTCTTGGTCAGCCATAAGAATTGTGCTTGACTTATTTTAAACATTCAAACATTCAAGACCAAACAACAAAACATTGTGTCTTTTGTGTCTTCAAGTGTATGCAAAACAATTTTACATCAAACAACACACTTTTTCTTGGAGTCATTTTTGAGTCTAGACACTTGCAAACATTGAGTTCTCATCAACATTGTGTCCTCTTGTCACGAAAAACAGTCAAACAGTCAGATTTGGTCACGACAAAAATGACTTCATAGATTGAAAAAAATTGCACAAATTTTACAGAAACACGTTTGTGTCTGTTTTAATCGCGTTTGTGTTGTCTAAGCGCGTCTGTGTGTATAACAGTGTCTGTGTTGAATAGAGACACGTCTGTGTCGGGGAACCACGTTTGTGCAGTATACAGGCACGTCTGTGTTCAGAATTGCAAAAAAAATTTACAATCCAGCAAATAAACAAAATCAGTTTCAGAATTCTTGAGCTTCCTAGGTTGTTTCTCCAGGTTTCATCTAGCATTCAACCTGTCTTTGGGTCTCACATAGTCCATCATTGCTTCACGTCTTGTTTTACATTCACACTTGTCTAAACTTGAGTCAAAAGGTCACTTGCTTGTCTTCATCATACTTTGTCAACACACTAAATACAACATTACTTTGCTAAGTGGTCCCTCATCAAGGTTTCTTACCTTTGGGTCTCATTTGGTCTTACTTAGAGTCAAGGTCAACTTACCTCATCAAGAGAAACTATCCTCTCTTTGGAAGTCACACCTACTCTACTACATACATACTTGGTCTTACACTTTGGACATTGCAAGTACATCTCAGATTCATTTACACCCCATCCAACTCTTGGTCTTCCATACTTTTTCCATTTTCATCCAGTCTTACACATCTTGGTCAATACCTAGTTCATGGTTGATACTCGTCTTAAAAAATCTAGGAGAGAAGCTAAAGAGGCTTAAGCGTCCGCAAACATGAGTTCTTATGAGTATGACAATGATATCTTTTTCAATCCTGAGCACACTACATTACCTGACATGGATGTCTATAGAAACATTCCAAATGTTGAGAACATGGGCACTACAAACAACAATGATACACACAATGACAATGTGGACAACTTTTCAATACATTTAGCAGATGTGGAAGAATCCATTATGAATCCCCATTTCAATCGGTTGGTTGAGGAAATAATGAGGAGAGATAGACAATACTTCCTACAAATGATGGCACAAAGTGGAGCCAAGATACCTCATGATTTTGACAAGTCTCAAATAATGGAAAATTGACCTTTGCAACAAACTCACTCCAACATGGATCAAAGAAGGCCTAATAGTGGAGGAAATAGAGGACCATATATGGTACCTAAATCACCATCGTCTTTGCTTCAAAAACCAGAAGTCCCACATACACATGGTCCAGTATATGATACTCACCTTCGCAGACCATTATGGAAGTCTTATGCAGACAGATATTCTCAATCACATACTCAAGCTATGGATCAACCAAAGCAATTGGATATTCAAAGGCATGCTCAAAATTTGGACACAAGGAAACCCCGTGTCAAATTTCGGGGCAACACAATAGAACATGACATGCCTGTAAAGTATGGTATACATGCACAAAATAGATATGGTGTTCCTCAAAATGAATCTATACCAAGTGCTCCATTTATGCAGCATCACTATAGACTCCCTCCATATGAACATGTGTATGATGAATATCATCCATATATGCAACATGCTCCTCCAATGGGTGCCTCAAACATGGGGTATGGTTCAAGAAGTCGATCTCCACCTAAGAGCAATTTGGAGCAACAAATCAGGGACTTACAAAAGAAAGTGGAGGACATAAATACACCAAAGCCAACATACACAATGAGAGACATATGTCCCTATCCATTCGACAAGAGCATTCCAATGCCTCCATTTCCTACACACTTTGTGATGCCTAAATTTGATAAGTATAAAGGAAAAGGGGATCCTAAGGCACACATAAGACAGTTTTTCACAGCTTGCATTGAAGTAGCTTCAGAAGAGACATATTTGATGAGATTATTCCCACAAAGCTTAGGTGATCAAGTTATGGAATGGTTCTCCCAACTCCCACCTGGTATTAAGTCATGGGGTGACTTAGCAGAGGCATTTATTCAACATTTCTCCTACAATACAGAGACAGACATATTAGTCACTACTTTATGCAACACCAAGCAAAAAGAGGGAGAGTCTTTTGCATCATTTTTACAAAAATGGAGAAATCTAGCTAGCAGATGCTCTTGTGAAATTACACAAAAACAAATGGTAGAGATGTTCACACAGAACATTAACAAAGACATTGGCTATGATCTAAGGAAAGCTTGTTTGTCCACCTTCAAGGAAGTTATTGAAAAAGGCTTAGTAACAGAAAAGGTCCTAATTGAGCAAGGAGTCATTAAGATATTTAAGGAAAACAAAGATGACTTTAAAGGAAAAGACAAGCCAAGATTTTGGAATAAAAACAAGAATACAGTCAATGATGGTGTTGTTGATGCCAACACAGTGCGACCCAAATTCATCTTTTCGGGATCAAGTTCTACAAACAATCAAGTGAATACTCAAACAACTTCTAGATCACGAAGGAAGTACACTCCATTGGGAGAACCACTTGAGTTAGTTTTCAAGAAGCTTGTGGAAAACAAGGTAATCACGGTTCCAGATTTTCCTCCATATGAACCAAAGGTTAAACCAAATTGGTGGAATGATGATGAGTATTGTGAATTTCATAAGAGCAAGGGTCACAAGACAGGAAATTGTCATCGACTGAAGAACATCGTACAAGATCTCATTGATAGAGGTGACATTGAGATTGAGGGACACTCATCCAATCAAGAACATGAGATGTTTAAGGAACCATTCCCAAAGCATGACAAGGGAAAAGCTAAAGTCACAGATGATCAAGCCAACTATACTAGAGCACCTTACAACTATGATTCAACTATCAATCACATCTCGATGGACAATTATGTCTCTACTATTATCATCAAGGACAAAACTCCTGAGAATCCTACTCAAAGACCCAAGATTGTCCTAAAAGGTGTTGGATCTTCTTCTGAACCTACCTCTGAATGTCATGTCACAACCCATCGAGGTAAAATTACTTTGCCAGGTGCTTCAACTAAAAATACCGCTTCTTCATCAACCAAACCTGAGTATGACCTTGTAGAACAGTTAGGGAAGACACCCGCGCTCATCTCCATCCTTGAGCTCTTACGTATATCCCCTGCTCATAAAGCTATTCTTGACAAAATCTTGAGAGACACTGTCGTTCCTATTGATCTGAATGTGGACCAGTTTCAAGCCATGGTGGGATACCTATCCATTCCACATTCCCTTACATTCACAGAAGCTGACGATGCCTCCGTAAGTCAGCCACATAATGCACCACTACATGTTGAAGCCTTCATACACAAACATAGAATAAAGCGAGTCCTGATAGATGGAGGAGCAGGTCTAAACATTTGTACATTGAGCACAATTAAACAATTGGGATATTCTGATAAAGCTGTGAATTCAACAAATCAAATCACCATCAAGGCATATGATGATGAAGAATGCTCATCCAAGGGCACAGTCACCTTGCCTCTCAGAGTTGGGCGAGTTACAAAGGATGTGGTTTGTCAAGTCCTAGACCTGGATCTCACATACAATATATTGTTAGGACGTCCATGGATTCATGAGATGAGCGCAGTCCCATCTACATATCATCGATGTATCAAGTTTCCACACAATGGAGTTGAAGTGACTATCAAAGCTGACCCAAATCCACTTATATATTGCAACAATCTGCGACCTCGATCAGAAATAACAATCCCAGTCAATCGAGAAGCTATTCCTTCATCGGCATATGTGGATCTAGAATCCTTGAAAGCTTCTACATCCAAACAAGCAGAGATCAAGGAAAAGTTCAAGTTTAAAGACCTAGGATGTGGTGAGTATATCTTTCATGTTGATCAACTCCCACTATCTCCTAAGGTATTCAGTCGACAGGAACATCCTACAAACAATTTGCAATGCCAAGAAATCGGGTGTGAACCACCTAGTGTTGTGGCTACTAAGTCTGAATGTAAATCTCCTCTAGTGGTGCAAGCATCTCTTGATATTAATAGTCCTAAGAGTGGTTCCAGCGAAGAATCTATTGAGCGTATCGCCAGCCCTCTTGAGAACTCACATAGCTTTACCATATCATCCACTACTTCCATTTCCACCCCACTTCCAGACTTGGATCAACAAGAATTACAAAAGCCCTTACTCATTGGGGATCAAAAATCAAGCTTTGAAAAGAAAAGTCTACAAGACAAAACTAAAGAAAAGTCCTTTAGTCCAAATCAAAATCAAAATCAAAAGCTATTGGACTCTGCAAAAATCAAAGTCAAGGATAAAACTCCTATGAAGCAAAAAGAGCAAGAGTTGATCTCCCCTAATATCAAAATAACTGGGGGCAAAAGTTCTACAATTTCAAGTCAAAAAGCATACTTGTTGATCCTAAGTCTCCATCATGCTATCCTACTCTCACTTCTTTTCGCAATCATAAGCCTTCATCATTCATCCACTTATTTCACACATCCTTTCCCTTCTGGCGATACATCATGGACCTTTAATGGAGCTTCCTCGAAGGACTTTGTTATCAGGGATGCCCAAACTTCTTTAGGTGACACGCATATGGGCCTATGTAGCCCACACACTAGTAATTCTATCTCAGTTCCTTCATCAACGAAGACAGTCACTCGAGTTACACATCATTCAATCAAGGAACAATGCAGCTACAATCACAAAGTCAAGCCTTGCACATTCGAGGTAGTGATTTGGTTCTCAAAGAAAACCCCAAAAATCAGCAAGACAGAGAGAAGAAGGGCAAGTTCGAACCAAATTGGCTTGGTCCTTACATCATTACAACAGCATATGGATCTAGGGCATATCAGCTCTCAACTACAAAAGGTGAACCTTTGGAGGATCCTATCAACAACATGCACCTTCGCAGGTTCTACACATAGCTCTTCGGAATATCCTAATTCAAAAATACAAAAAAATCAAAAAAATTCAAAAATACAAAAAAAAATTATAAAACAAAAAAAAATCGTTACTTGGTGAAAACCTAGCAAATAGGCACCTTGTGACATAGAAAAAATAAAAAAATCGAAAAAAAGTAAAGAGAAATAATTTCGTCCAACGGTGAAAACCACTTCAATGGTGCCCTGGGCAAGTACCATGGTGAAAACTGGGTCACCAGCGCCATGCGTAGAGACATTGCTCCTCCCTCCTTCAGGATCCACTTTCATCCTTTCACTTTGCACACACTCATGACCAATTCATCCATAATAAACTTACCCATACCCATCATGGCTTGTTATTGATCTACCCAAGATTGGTTAGCCATTCATAATAAACCTCCCTTTCCATCCATAATAAATCAAATCCTATCTGTGGCTACGACAAATCCTATGTCTAGTGATGGGTGTGGAACTAAGAACATCACATGTTTCGAGGAGTACAGTTTCTTCCAGCTTCCTTCAGTCTATTCGCGCACAATCCGCAATAAAGCAACATTTGCATCGCCAGTCCGCAATAAAGTTTCATCTTCTCCGCAATAAAGTATCAGTTTCATGGATTCAGTCAGTTTCAGATGAGACACAACAGCAACAATGGGCTTCAACAAAACAAATCTTTCAACAGACTCAGACAACATATGGTTCAGTGCTATCTATCCATTTTGTGAAAGTAAACATTGTGACCACAATCAAATAAGACTTATACAAGTGACAAGAGACGCTAAACTTGAGGACTACAGTGGATGTTGGTGTCGAGTCTTGGTTTTCTTTTGATTCTATCTTTTGGTGACATGTCTTTTAGCTTTTTCAGGATGTCTCTAACTAGAGATTCTATATCCAGGATGTCTTTGACTAGAAAGGCAAGGATGGGGTATCGTCACCTATTTTTGTTTGCTGTCTGTGGATTGTCTCTTAGTAATGCTATGACTTGTCCAAGGATATGAGGACACTATGAGTCTAGTATGAACTGGGGCATTCCTTGTTTGTGACTATCTTATCTCCATGCAAACAGGTACAATGACTTTTTGGGTCGAACATATGCCTCGATTGTCATAACCTACTTGCCATAATAAAGCTCAATGATGATAACGCACAAGAAGCTCTTTCACGTTCATATTTTCTATCTTTCATCCCCCTTTCTTGATTGACTTCCATTGTCCTTCTTGAGTCCGCGTAGCCTGCTATCACATGACTGAGTATAATGACACACCAAAAACATTTGCATTTCAAGTAGTTTGCACCTATATTACCACATATAAGCATTTCATACATACATATAGATATCACAACTGCATCACATCCTGCACACAACACCTGTTAGCACAATTTACATTTGCATTATCATATTCATCTGCATTACATACATTCACATTTGCATCATGCATACACATATAAAACATAAAAGAACAAAAAAAAATATTGCATTGCATCTTATACATATTTGCATCCATATTATAAGCATCACATAAAACATACATCATGGAACATCTCATCACATAGGTACACATGCATATAGCTGCCGCGAAGATGAATCATCTCATATATATATCAAAAGTGTCATGATACAATGATGTCAAAATCATATGGCTACAATCACCTGCAGGTGTCTACATCATCATACAAAAATGGTACAAAACTGATACATAGGGAGCCCTCTAAGGCTATGATGAACTCCCCCCCTCAGAGCTGCCTGGCCTCGATAGAATCTGAGCCCCTGAAGGACCCACCCCAAGATCATCCCTCCTGTCTCCTCTATCTGGTGGTGGTGGAGGACCCATGACCCCACCACTAGATGCCTGCCTCCTCCGACTCCCTCCCGTAGCTTTCGTTGTCCGCGATGGTCTATGGAAGCTCCTTGCCCACTAATCTATTGGCACTGCACCATAATAGAGGTCCCGCCAGTAGGCAATCTCCTCCCCTTCCCGCAAGACATAAGCATATCATGCCCCTGTGTCCTCAGCTGCCTGTCTCCCCACCCTCAGCGTTGTCTCAGCCTCTATGTAGCGCTGAATCGCCTGATCTCTCTCCCACTCAGTATCTCTGAGCTATCTCCTGAGCCAATCCCTCTCCCTCTCCAACTCCTGAATCTCATCTGCCTGACTCTGGCAGATCTCCCTGAGCTCAATCAGCTCATCCTCCTCTGCGTCATCCCCCTTCGCCTCTACCTATGGCTCCCCCTGTACGAGTGCCTGCCTCTGTCCCTGTACCTGTACTGGTGCCTGTACTGGCACCTCTCCCTATACCTGTCCATGTCCTTGTACCTATCTCTGTACCTGTTTGGGACCCTATGCTGCTGGTACCTATAGCGGCAATCCACCGCGACCCCTCACCACCCGAGCCTGTCTCTCCTCTGCTCCCTCCCTTCAAGGTGCAACCCTCCTCTCTCCAACTACTCCCCTCTACCTCGGTCGGCCTCTACCCCCATCACCTCCACCACCATCATCATCATCCCCACCATCATCTCCCTCAAATAGCTCCCCCGGATCTGTCAAATGTGGGAAGCGATGCTCTGCCCAGTATGTTGTATACTCGGCATCCATGCCGGCATCGTCAACCTCTGGCCACATGTCCCAGGATAGGGGAACCATCTCTGCTAGCTGTGTAACTGCCTGATCATATGACAGTAGAGGCCCAAACTGTACCTGATCTCTCACTGTCCGTGCATACATGCCCGAGCCTCGTGGCATCCTCTGGATCCTGCCATACTGCCTGCAAACCCTGTCCACTAGCTACCTCTCCAGCACATAGGGCGTCCGCCCAATCAGATACCTGCTACGAAAGGTGTACGGAAGCTCTACTACATCATCCTCGCATCCCAGGTATGGCCTCCAGATGACCACATCAATGTCGTCTATCACCCATCGCCAGTGCTCCAACCTGCCAATCCGTGGCTGCGATGTGATCATATCATATAGGTGCACAAAACTGCGTCCATGTCCCCTACCTCTGAAGTGTATCGGCCTCATCACCGACAGATGCTCATAAGCCCATACCTGCAGCAATGTCACCCCGTAGCCCAGTCCTACTGATCCATGATATACGAACTGATGCAGCTCGTAGTAGAGGTGTGCCAGCACACACGGTCCCCAGGCATATCTGGTGTGCTATGTCACCAGTGTCTCCAGTGCTCCTCCCCAACCCACAGCTAACCCCCGTGTCGCCCTATCTAGACACAGAACCCACTAATCGCTCCTCCTACTACTGCCGACAGCGCTAGCACTGTGGCTGTCATAGTGTCCCACGCCACGTGTCCTACCCTCATCTCCAGTCCTGGGTCCTGGAATACTCGTCTCAGGGCCTCCCTATCTCCATCTCAATCGTATGGGATCAGATACCCATCGATCGGTATCCGTAGAATCCTGTAGACATCCTCAAGGGTGACGGTCATCTCACCCATTGGCAAATGAAATGTACACGTCTCTGAGTGCCATCTCTCAGCCAGCGCAGTCAGTAATCCCATGTTTGCCTGAAACTCAGGCACATATAGCACATGTCTCAAGCCCATCTCCTTAATAGCAGCTCGCTCCTCGGCTGTCAGCTCAGGTCGCAATCTCTGAGTCAATGGGAATCTCTCCCATGACTCCAGCATAGGCAAATACTCCTGCAGTCAAGCAAATCAATCATGTCAGTCATAGTGACATTCACTGTTTATCACAAAATGCTACTTTTTTATCTAAATGCATATGGCATTCTATCCCAGTGACACTCCCTGTTCATCACAAAGTGTTGCTATCTATCCTAGTGGCACTCCCTGTTCATCGCAAAGTGTTGCTATCTATCCCAGTGACACTCACTGTTCATCACAAAGTGTTGCTTTTATCCTAGTGGTACTCCCTGTTCATCAAAAAGTACTACGTGTTTTGCACTCCCTGTTCATCACAAAGTGCTCCTCACATTTGCACTCCCTGTTCATCACAAAGTGCTCCTCACATTTGCACTCCCTGTTCATCACAAAGTGTTGCTCTCACATTTTGGATACTCCCTATTCATCACAAAGTACTCTATCTTGGTACTCACTATTCATCACAAAGTGCCTTGATCTCTCCTAGTCTTCCCTAGAGGACCTGCTTGAGTGTATCCTCTCAGCAGCTTATCCAATCGACAGCGTATGTTCAACACAGAACTGTCGATTTGACCTGGAAGATGAAAACTTGCATTTTTCTGACACAAACGCACTTCAGGATTGCACAGACGTGTCTGAACAACATAGACACGCCTATATGACACAGACGTGCTTATGCTGTGCATATACGTGCCTGAACGACACAGACGCCCCTACATGACGCAAACGCGTCCGCATTCAACGCAGATGCAGTTCAAAACACAAACGCAGTTGGCACCTACACAGACGCGCCTGGCGGGCACAGACGCGCCTGGCACCAATGCAGACGTGCCTCAACGTTTTTGACATTTTTGACACCCTATCCTAATGTGCATTTATTGCTCTATCTACCATGCATTAATGACAAAATTAATGCGTCAAAACACAAGGAGGTTTGGTGGTACTTACCGGCTCTCCTGCCTCTGTTGGCCTCTGGAATCGACGAACATGGTCTAATCTATGAACGAAAGCCATCACTGCTGACTGCTACTACTCTTTTCTCACTCTGCACTTTGATCTTGTGAAGGTGTAGATGACAATGAGGATGTCTTTTGCTCGTGGTCTATCTTATAGCCTACCCTAACCCTCGCCCTCATTTCCCGAGTCAGTCTTCATTATCTCGTGACTCTGTCACTTTATCTGGTCAGTCCATTCTAGCCTCTCTTTCTTATCGAGAGATTGTCTGCAATCTTTCCAGACATTTTCATCCAATCTCTCGAGGGGGCATATCATTCCCATATTGGGGCAACTCTGTATCAGTTCATATTATCTTCTTTGAAACAACGCGACAAGCCGCATTGTCTCAAAGAGGGGCAAAATGTAGACACCCAAAATTGTCATGTCTAATTAAATAAATATTTTATTTATTTAATTATCTAAGCCTAATTCTTCTATTAATTAAATAAATCTTTATTTATTTAATTAATTCATTTATCCTCTTCTAACCTTATTTCTCATTTAAATAAATACATTTATTTATTTAAATTATCCTTTTTCTAATTAAATAAATATTTTATTTATTTAATTGATCTCATTTCTTCTATTAATTAAATAAATCTTTATTTATTTAATTAATTCATTAGCCTTTTTCTACACATGACACATGTCATTCATCTCTTAATTCCTACACTACCTACCTCTTTCATTATTTTATTATTTCTTCTACCTACCCTCTAATCATAGCCGACCTCCTTTTTACACCTCTCAATCTTATCCCTCCATTTCTTATAGTGTCTTCTATTTAAGGAGATGTTTCCTTCATTATCAAACCCTAATCGACAATCTTGAGGACTTGGCTACACTACGATCCTACTTGCAACCACATTCCGTTCTTTGTTGAGCTCTTGTGCACATAAAATCTGAGAGCAAATATATCAAGCAAGATCAATGGAGATAGGAAGAATGGAGATCAAAACCCTATTGGACATGTAATGGTATAATCTTTGTGATTTCATTTGATTTGCATTGTCTTAGGTAATCTTCATATGTTATGGTGGATCTTTGTTGTTGTTAGGCTAGGGTTTGGTGGTTGAATTCATTTAGCCTTTCAATTTTGTTATTATTGTTATCCATTTTCACCATATACAATGATATGTTGTTTCTTCATCATATATTGGTGACGAGTTGTCTTCATTGTTATATGGAAATTCATAGTCATGAGAATCTATGACGCTTTCTATGTACATTTCACTTTTTGATTCTATATCACTTATCTGTTCTTGTTCTGGTAACTAAGTTTGTTGTAAATGAGTAGGCCTCCTTTGTATTGTGGATACCCTTCTTAAGCCTGGTATTAGTCTTTGCAGTCTTTCTTCATCTGATTCAAATGGAGGTGTTGAAGTTGTTTCTCTTAGCAAGAGTATTGACAATAACCAAGGATTTCGTTCATCTACTAGTGTTAAGCTTGTATCTGTTGCCATGTTTGCTTGCATAGATGATTTGGGTACTGTACTACTGGTTGTCTCTATGTTAGGTTCTTGCAGAAGTTACCTCATGTCTTCACCATTTGATTCTGTGATAGGAGATGTTGGTAGTTTATTTCTTTTCTGAAGTGGAAAGAAATCCATCTGGCTTATAGGTATGAAATCTGAGGGTACCTTTGGCCTGTTTAATATATCCAATGTTTGTTGTCTAGCTTCTGTTATTGGTGGCACATATTTATATCCCAAGTCTTGATTCTTTGGGTTTTCATTTGGCAAAAAAGGTTCTAATATTCCTTTCTTTTGTAGCCCTAATCTTGTGGTGCCATCATATCCGTATTTTTGTAACATCTTGAAGTCATTTCCATATTGATGTAGAGGTATTCTAGGTACTACCATGTCATCCTCCTCTCTATATATCTAGTGATTAATATCTTCATTAAAATATTCTTCTTGTAGATCTCCCCATCTAATGAAGCAACAAGAATCTGAATATTTTATTATTTCTTTGCCTTTATCTTGCTTCATTGTTGTGTTCTGAGGCTTCCGAAAGGACTTGGGAGAAAATGATGAGTGTTTGTCATCTGATGTGCTTGAAATGGAATATTCTCCACAACCTACTTCTTTAATATGCAAAGAAGATGTAGTTGGTGTATTTTTCTCTGTTTCTTTAATTGATAATGATTCTATTTGTAGGTGAATAGGAGCTTCCTAATTGTTTGGTACCTGATTGTCTGAGATTGCCCTTAAATGATTACAATGTTGGAAAGGGTTCGGGTCACCATGGACAGTGATCTCTATACCATTGTATGGGAACTTTACATATTGCTGAAAAGTTGATGAAACTGCTTGCATTGTATGTATCCATGGGCAACCTAACAACATATTGTATCCCAATTCTCTATCTAGTACTTGGAAGGCGATATTTATTGTAGCCGGTCCCACTTGTACTGGTAAAGTCAGCATACCTTTGGAAGGGCATTCCTCATCACCACAGGCTTTTATATTGATTCTCTTGGTAGAGTCAATATAATGTTCATAATATCCCCGAGCTTTAATCAAATGTAGAGTGCAAATGTTGAGGCCCGCGCCACCATCTATTAGTACTCTTTGAACCTTTTTTGATCAACGAAAGCTTCTAAGTGCAATGGATCATTATGCATGAATTGGTTTGTAGGAACATCTTGTTCAGTGAATGTGAGTGACCTTTGAGGCTGACAAGTTTCCCACCGTTGATTGAAATGTGTTCTCATCAATGTCCCTAGCAACAACCGAATCTTGTAAGGCTTTACCCAGGACTGCTTTATGGGCTGGTGATATGTGCAACAACTCAAATAATGAAATTTGGGCTAGAATTTTCTTCAATTGATCCACCATATTATAGTTGCTAGTTATTCAAGGTTGTTTCGGAGGTATTCCTTGTAATGTGACTTTCGATCTTCTTGTAATGACGACACAATATTTTCTTCTAGGATTCACTATGATTGTAGCTACCATTTCATGTCCTTCACTTAGTGTGTTAATGGCATAATCAAATGCTACATTGGTATAATTGGCAGTATTGTCTTGTGTATTAGAACTGGAAGCCTTTCCCTTGTCATGTTTGACAAAAAGATCTTTGAAAAAGGTATGATTTATATTTGGTGCTTTATTATCCACTATAATGTCACCTTGAACTATGAGATCTTGGATGAGGTTATTCAATTTACAACAGGTTGTTGTCTTGTGACCCTTATTATGGTGATATTCGTAGAAGTCATTGTCATTCCACCAAGCAGGCTTAAATGGACTTGGTTCATATGGCCTATCTTCTGGTAGGGTTATAGCATTGCTTTGTATCAACGTCTTCAGTGTTGATTCAATAGGTTCTCCAAGGGGTGTGAAGTTCCTTCTTGGTGTGCCTATCCTTGGAGGCCTTGGATTATTTGATTGTAGCACATTGGTGTCATTTGTCTAAGACTGGTTCTTATCAATTGGCCCTTGTAAAGATATTGTTGGTTGAGGTCTGTTCACAATACGTACATCAACAATTCTGTGGTGTCACTGTTGACTGTATTGAGGTTGTAGCCATATTTGCATTTTCAGGTATACCTTGTGTTGTTGTAGAAATTGTTGTTTGTGTCTGTGTTGTAATGGGTATTTGAGGTATATTTTGGCTTAATGTCATACCTTGTGGCACTATTGTTGAAATATCTACTCTTGGCGGTAGTTTGGCCCCATTCTGTACTAAGAGAGCGAGATACCTATCTCTGTCACTATTAATGAGAGTGTTGAGGATCATTAATATTGTGGGGTCTTGTTGTGCTGCTTTGAGCTCTTCCTTTGTCAAATTATGTCGTATTTCATCAAGGGAAGGCATCTTGTTTGGGTTTATTGACATTGTTGCAGGTGTGTAACCCTGTGTTTGTTGTTATGTGGATAGATCCATATTCCATGTTGGGTTGACCAAGGGGTCGTTGTTAGGATCCATTTGATTTTTTTCCCTTTGAGCACTCGTTAATGGCATGAATATTGCTTCGAAGTGATCTTGACTCTCTAAGATGTGTATGCAATACTTGGTTAAATGCAACTAAATATATTTCTATGACACCCTAAAATGTAGACAACGTGATCTATGATGATGACTTGCTATCTAGGATTTTGAAATTCGGACACAAGATTTTCAGTGTATTGTTAGAAAGCTTCAAATTTTGCCTCTTCTTTAATTCGGTTTTCTAGGTCTATGTCTATCTGTACTGATTTTTGAACTTCTTCATCTATGACAGCCTGGACTATGTCATATTGGTTTTGATCAATTATTAATTCTTCAGCAAGGGTATTTAAACCGTCAATTATTTCTAATTGAGTGTTGTTTGCCCCAAGATTTGGTTGTTCAAATGGGAATTGATCATTTCCTTTTAGACCCATGCATTTGAATATTACTATGCAGACAATGGAGACTCTAAGAATGAATGAATGATACCTAAAATGATGGACACTTTTTATTTTTCTAACATAGTTTGAGGAATGTTGCTATGGTTTTCTCTACCAATTGTCTAATAGCTTCTTTTTTAGTTGCTCTTTGTATATTTTTCCTTAGTTTCTCATCAAGGCGAACAGACTTTCGGATTTCATCATCTATAACGACCTCAATTGCATCATATTGGGCACGACTGACTCTTACTTCCCAAGAGAGGTTATCTAAACCATCAATTATTTGTAATTGGTCAGTGTTTGGTCCAAGATTTGGTTGTTCAAATGGGAATTCTCCATCTCCTCTAATACCCATGGACTTAAGTATGATTCCTATAATTTGATGCAACACTAATCTTAAGGTACATTGGTGAAATGACTTTGCGAGGACTTTGTGTGATGATCCTAATGGAACTTCTACATGAATGGAATACCTGGGACCTATGATCACTTGAAAGTAACATGTTCACCATCTTTGAATTTGTCCAAAAGGTTTGGTTTTGACGTTGGTTTTGTTGTTGGCACTTGTTTTTCTTGTTGAAGTTTTGATCTTGTTGAACACTGAAACTTTTGACTTTTTTTTGATTTGAAACTTCCAATGTTTTGAATTTGTTGAAGTATAGCAAAGGACACAACAGTCACATCAAAAAGAATAAAACCATGAATATAGCAATTGTTTAGGAAAGTTTTTCAGATTTCCATGAATGTTGGAATCTTTTTCAAGACCCCATTTTGTTTTTATTGTATTTGAGTAATTCAATATCAGACAAACTCTCCTAATGTTAAAAGGTCACAAGTATTATCACAACCCACATCTTGATACTTCGTCAGCTCAAACAGTCTTGTCACACCCTAGGGTGCGCTCATTTTTTTGCCTTTTTGCCGGAAATTAGATCAAAGAAGATTGCTCCTCAATTGGTCCATTATCTTGGGATATTTATGGTGAGTGTCTTTGGGGCAGATTCTTCCCCACCCTTGCACCATGATAAAACAAGTGTCTAGTTACTGACTTAGTTGGCTTCTAATTTTTATGGTGTTTAGACAGGGTTCATTCGAGGGGTCACAATCAACAGCGTTTTACACTCCGTTGAGGGAGGTCTCCCAGTCTGTAGAGGTTACACTCTACAAATTTTAATGTACCGTATAGGAACTAAGGGAGGCATAACATCATTGTGATGACATGTAACACTCGTCACACATGATTTTCATTACATACGCATTTAATTATAGTGACTTGGATTACTTGGCTTTAGCCATTGGCAACTTAGGTCATTCCCTTCTCACTGGCCTTAATGATGCCCTAAGGGCAACTCGGGAGGGTAGGCCTTCTAAAGGATTTAATTGCAAAAATAAAGGAAAGCATGAAGGAAGAGAGTCTGGTTTTCTGATAACCCATGGAAGGGGAGAGCATAATTACCTATGTCCTTGAAGACACAAAAAACAAAGTTCTTTTTCAACCTTCCATTGCAATGATTTTCTATTCTAAGGGGAGATGTTGCTCCACACAGACATGGTGTTTATTTTAACTAGCATAGCAATGATGAAAGTTGTTTTGTTCTTTATTAAAGCACCAAAAGGAAGTGTTTCTAAGCTACCCCTGCAAAAAAAGAATAACGTTAGTCAACACATGGTGGGCTATCCAGCCTAATTTTCAGGTTACAGAGTTCTGTCTTTTCACAAACAGAAAGGTATTCTGGTAAAAACCAGAATTGTAATAAAATAGAAAGTAAAAAACTAAATCTATCAAATGTGACTAACCTACTAATCAAATGTGAATTGATATCATATCAAATGCGACATGATAAACCATCAATTGCAAATTATTGTGTAAGCAATTGTGACATGATGGCTGATCAATTGTGATATGATGTGATAGCAATTGCGACCTTTTTTTAAAAACTTTTAACATAAAAATAGAAGAAAAAGATAAAAGATAGAAGAGTTATTCTGCAATGATATTATTCCACACTACGCGAGCCAACACATCGATTTCATCAAAGAATTTGTATTTGGTTAAAAAGCGATGGATGATTCTATGGTACTGAACGATCTCCTCTTTTTCTTTGATCTCACGGAGCTCCCTTTCAGCCTTTAGAAGTCTTTGATAAGTCTTTTGTTGTCTCCTATTCTGCTTTGCCTTTCTTGCACCTGAAATTCAGAATGTCACCTTTCTTGCCATTGGATTAGATACATTTTATATGCAGAAATCAACTTTTCTAGAATTTGCAAAAATGACACAATTTTTTTTGAATTTGCAATCCTTAAGAACAATTGCGATATCCTATCTCATCAATTGCGATATGATATCAGAGCAATTGTGATATGATATCAGCAACTATGAATTTTTGCGTATGCAATTGCGATATCCAATTTTTTGTGCACGTACAGATCTGCAAATTTTGTCAAAATAGAAAATAAGGTTAGAGTGTTTCACGTCGGGTTCACCAAATGTTCTCAGGCAATAAATAGGCATAAATTACATAAATCAGATTATCAAAGAGTGAGTCACAACTCTAAATCCAATTATTACTCCTAAATAAAAATAGAATAAAGCTAATTACCAATTGAATTGAAATGATCTATCTAAGACTCCCTCAATTGACATAGCATGGATTCCATTGCTCTTCTCCAATTTGTGTGGTTGATGGCTCTCAGGTATTGCACCAATTTCCTACATACAAATGTTTTGAAGACTGTGATTCCAGATTGAATTGAGAAAAGAGGTTGAATTTATAGATTTTCAACACAAAAGGGGTGAGGATTCAAACTCAAGTGTTGATTGATAGATAACTGAAATTAATTGATCAGTGAACTCAATTGATTGGGAAGTGAACTCATTTGATTGAGTAGTCAACTAGATTGGTTAGAGAGTGAACTGAATAGATGGATTAGTCAACTCACTTGATTGATTAGTGAACTGAATTGATTGGGGAGATGACTGAACTGATTGATTAGAAGACTGAATTGATTTTGAGTTAAAAAGGATGATTGATGAGTTAACTGATTTAATTGATTTGATCAGTCAGTTCAAATTTAGCATGTGTTGTAGGAATTTGAAATTGAGTTTGATTTTCATTTTCAATTTGGATTTGAATTTAGTCATTCAAATGCTGAAATGCACATGAAATTAACTGAAATTCAGATTTGGCGAAAATGTGAATTTGAAAATATGAAATGATATGAAATTCGAATTTGGGCAAATGAGATGAAATTAGATGGAATTATGTGAAATTATAATTTGAGGAAATGGATGAATAATTAATTAGTTTAAATAATTTAAATAAAATTATTTAAACTTAGGAGATTGAATTAATTAAATAATAAAAATCATTTAACTAAGGAAAATGTCATAATTAATTAAATAATTGATATTTGATTAATAATTGAGATAGGGTTAACTAATTAAAATGATTTGAGAACAGAAATAAAATAATTAGAAGTGTTGAAAGTCGATGATTAGAAGTAGTTAGTTTAATCTAATAATTAAAGAATTACTTAATTAAATAGATGAATAATTAGTGTAGAATTAATAAGACATTTTTAGGTGCTACACAAGTTACTACAATTCAAATTCTACACGCTCACCCAAAAGTGTAAATTTTCATTGTGACTGAGACAAAGGTTTTGATGTTCGCTAGGTGTTAACTTGATTATTCGATATACTAGGTCCTAGAAAACTCATCAGAAGTTGGGTACCCTTAACTGTGTTTGCATCTACAACCCCATAATTAATAGTATTCTTGTCCTTGTTACAAAAATGGATTTTTCATTACCATTACTAGGACTATTCCTGTTATCTTTGTAGATCTTAATAGCACCTTGGTTGAGGAGGATTATCTCGATGGATGGACCCTTTTCTATGATTTCTTTGAAGGTGCTCAAACATAGTTTTTGAAGTTCAAATCCAATCTAATGGTTCAAGTTTTGCATGAACATCTTAACCATCTATTTTTATGGGGCATGACAAGGACAACGACTAGCCAAACTTATCCACCTTTGCAAGAAATATAAAAAGTATTATTCATTATGTTGCTCGGTGTCACTTAAAGTTATCATGGATGTTGAGAATGGGTGTCTCAAAATTATTGTTTGAAATCTCGAATAGATGGCACTTGGTATTTAGAATGAGCAATTCAGTATGAATAACTTCCGTGTTATTAACCATCTCTCAAAGGGAACTGAATAACCTTCATGTTATTGATACAGTAGTTGATAACCTTCGTGTTATGCACTTGCTAGGAGAAGCAGTGATTTTGATATAGCATCTAAGTTCAATAAGACTCTGTCAGGCAATTCAAAGAAGTCACTCCTCTTACCGATGTCGGGGAGACAGTTGATGTGTCTTGCCGATATGAAGCGGTTTCGGTGTGACATTCGATGTCACTAAGATACTCTAAGTAGCCAGTCAAAGTCACATTGTTTCTCCGATCAGTCCCATTTCGGTGTGACTTGTGCATTGTTTGGGCGACAAGTTGTATATCAGTATAACTTGTAGTTTTGGTATGTCTCCCACAATAGTCAACCAACATTATGTTGCTACACCGACAAGCCTGAGTTCAATATAGCTTTGGTGAAGTCAAAGATTTCGGGGTAGCTTGGGGTTTAGATAAGATTGTCTGAAAGAAGTAACTAAAGTCTCATTCTATGGCAATAAAGACAATATTAGTATTTTGGTTTCATTGTAGTTTTGATTTGTTCGATATCGCACAAAAGTGTTATCAGCCAAACTTGAGTTTTTGGTATCCAAAGTCACCTTTCTGACAAAGTGTGATCAACCAATAAGAGACTTGTGAGGGGCCCACTATCGAGGATCAAAGATCGGGAGGAACAAATCATGGTGACAATGAGAACTAGTGAGTTACACTTCCATTGGGTGGCGATAGGCCAATATCCTTTGAGATGGTCTTGGTGGGGACCACGATGGACTCATTTTGACTTGTCGAGTTGTTTGCTAACAATTGGTGGAAACTGGAATGACTTAGAGAAAGCAATGTAGACAACTTGCATGTTATTAACAATCTGGGAAGTTTGATAGTTGGGTAACTGAAACAAACTATTTTTTAATAGAGACATATAAAAACGTCTGGAAAACAGTTGCAGGTGGTTGGATCGTGTGAGGATGATTTCTATCATTGTGAAAATAGGATTGTAGCAATCGATTGGTAATTCTATAAAAAGATGAATTGAAAAGTCAATTAAGATTGTAATCTTCTGAACTACTATTGCCTGAACAGATACCAGATCAAAGTTTGAAAATCTGTAAACTTGTATGTAAATTTTTTTACTATAATACAAGATATTTCTTTGGTGTGTGGGTTTTTCACCCGTAAGGGTTTTCTCGCATGAATTTTGGTGTACTATTTTGTGATTGTGTTTTTCATGTTTCTCTGTTTATATTGTATTATGTATCTTAAGTTATCGTAATTTGAATTGAAAAACACATTTTCTTTACTTCTCTAAGAAATTAACATTAAGAAGGCATTTTTCCTCACTTTGATTTCCTTACAAGTGGTATCAAAGTCTGGCTAGTTGTGTTATCCTTGTGGGTAGAACGGGTTTTTGTGCTAATTTTGCAGTGGAAGTTTTACAAAGGTTCGTCTGAAATTGCAAACTGAGATGGCGAGCACATCAGGAAGAGCAGACATTGAGAAATTCAATGGAAGCAACTACAAGTTATGAAAATTCAAGATGGAAGACATGTTGGTTGATAGAGACCTCTGGGTTGCACTGTTTAGATCAAAACCATTAGGTATAGAACAAGAAGATTGGGATCTCATAGATAGGAAGGCCAAAGGGTTGATTAGATTATGCCTTGTGGATTCTGTAGACACCCAAAATTGTCATGTCTAATTAAATAAATATTTTATTTATTTAATTATCTAAGCCTAATTCTTCTATTAATTAAATAAATCTTTATTTATTTAATTAATTCATTTATCCTCTTCTAACCTTATTTCTCATTTAAATAAATTTATTTATTTATTTAAATTATCCTTTTCCTAAATTAAATAAATATTTATTTATTTAATTGATCCCACTTCTTCTATTAATTAAATAAATATTTATTTATTTAATTAATTCATTAGCCTTTTTCTACACATGACACATGTCATTCATCTCTTAATTCCTACACTACCTACCTCTTTCATTATTTTATTATTTCTTCTACCTGCCCTCTAATCCTAGCCGACCTCCTTTTTACACCTCTCAATCTTATCCCTCCATTTCATGTTGTGTCTTCTATTTAAGGAGATGCTTTCTTCATTATCAAACCCTAACTACTTGATCAATTGACTACACTACGATCCTACTTGCAACCACATTTCATTCTTTGTTGAGCTCTTGTGCACATAAAATCTGAGAGCAAATATATCAAGCAAGATCAATGGAGATAAGAAGAATGGAGATCAAAACCCTATTGGACATGTGATGGTATAATCTTTGTGATTTCATTTGATTTGCATTGTCTTAGGTAATCTTCATATGTTATGGTGGATCTTTGTTGTTGTTAGGCTAGGGTTTGGTGGTTGAATTCATTTAGCCTTTCAATTTTGTTATTATTGTTATGGTGAATTTTTGTTAGATCCATGTTTTTTGCAGATTTTTCTAACCCTATATTGCTGTTTTGTAAAACAATTTGAAGAATAACCTTGTGCAGCTAGGGTTTTGGACCAGAAATCAAGATCTTGGAGAGATTTGATCATATCTCACAAACGGCTAGGAAATTTAGCACCAAATGTTTTTTGTAGGTTGAAGAAAGTATCAGGAGCTCTCAATACAAAATTCAGATTTTTTGGAGCACATTTTCATTTTCTATGAATTTTTTATGATTTTTCATAAAAAAATAATTTTGAGAGTAAATGAGAGAATTTTTTGGATTTTCTTACATTTTTGGAAATATCTCATAATTATACACATGATCTGTTATTTGTGATTTTAATTTTGATGTAAAATATTTCCCTAAAAATTAGATCTTTAAAAATTAGAGTTTTTCCTTATTTCGATCATATCTCACAAAAAGATTTGAATTTTGGCATAAATTTTTTTTTGCAAGTCAGGAAAAGTATCAAAAGGATCTAGTACAAACTTCATATTCTTTGGATCGATTTTGCAATTTATATGATTTTTTTATGATTTTTCATAAAAAATTAATTTTGAGAGCAAATTAGCAAATTTTTCGGATTTTCTTACATTTTTGGAAATCTCTCAGAATTATACATAGGATCTAGTCTTTGTGATTTTAAATTTGATGCAAAATAATTCCTCAAAAATCAGATCTTTGAAAATTAGGGTTTTGCATTATTTTACTCATATCTCACAAACTGCTTGGATTTGTTGTAGAAATTTTTTTATGCAAGTTTAGAAGACCATCAAGACTCTCCAATAAAATTTTTAGATTTTTTGGATGGATTTTTCATTTTATATGATTTTTTTATGATTTTTCATAAAAAATTAATTTTTGGAGCAAATTAGCAAATTTTTTGGATTTTCTTACATTTCTGGAAATCTCTTGAAATTTTACATGTGGTCTTTTTTAATGATGAATCACATCTTTGAATTGGTCAAAAAAACGCATTGTTGAAGGCCCCTATTTCACAAAGTCTTTTGGATCTAAAATTTACCTAACTCGTGTGCTTGCAGGAAGGGGTGATCATTTGAAATAATTCAAACTACTAACAACTTTTTGTTGCAGGTCCTTGGCAAGGGTTTTTTGGATTTTTATTGTGTGCCTTGTTTTCATAGACTAGCAAACACTTCCATTGGTGCACTAAAATTGAATCATTGTCTTTTGTGTCTTGAGCAATAGGCTCTTTTTGTTTAATCTTTAGAGGGCCTGTCTTCCCGTGTGGTCATTAGGACTATAAAAAAATGTATTCATGGTGAAAACTATGAATAACGTGTGCTGATTAGTTCATACCGACACTATGTCTCCCCATAAACCCGTTTGATCAAATTTATTTGATCAGTTGTAGGGCGTAACCCCTACCGACTGGGAGCCTACTGTATTTACAAAGCTGAAAGTGCCACATGTATGGCCACACGAGCGGATGCCCTTACTAGCACCTTTTTGTTTTAGAAGCCTAAATCCTTCTAGTTGTTGGGGTAGGAGGTCGGACCTCTAGTAGCGGCCCACACACATACGGTTCTTAGTAGAGATACAAAGTTCGTCACAGGGAGTTTTCATGGGGACTGATGCTTGGCTGACCCAAGAAGTGAGTGCCGAGGGTGGAGCCAGTGAGGTCAAGCATCTAAGTATCCGCTCTAAATAGCGTAGCCTCGGGGGTAAAACCCTATGTGGGATCAACAACTATTGTCTTGGTCAGCCATAAGAATTGTGCTTGACTTATTTTAAACATTCAAACATTCAAGACCAAATAGAAAAACATTGTGTCTTTTGTGTCTTCAAGTGTATGCAAAACAATTTTACATCAAACAACACACTTTTCTTGGAGTCATTGTCAGTCTAAACACTTGCAAACATTGAGTCCTCGTCAACATTATGTCCTCTTGTCATGAAAAATAGTCAAGCATTCAGATTTGGTCACAACAAACAACTTCACAAATTGCAAAAAACTGTTACAATCCAGCAAACAGGAGCAATCAGTTTCGAAATTCTTGAGCTTCCTAGGTTGTTTCTCTAGGTTACATTTAACATTCAACCTGTCTTTGGGTCTCACACAGTCCATCATTGCTTCACATCTCATTTTACATTCACACTTGTCTAAACTTGAGTCAAAAGGTCACTTGCTTGTCCTCATCATACTTTGTCAACACACTACATACAACAACACTTTGCTAAGTGGTCCCTCATCAAGGTTTCTTACCTTTGGGTCTCATTTGGTCTTACTTAGAGTCAAGGTCAACTTACCTCATCAAGAGAAACTATCCTCTCTTTGGAAGCCACACCTACTCTACTACATACATACTTGGTCTTACACTTTGGACATTGCAAGTACACCTCAGATTCATTTACATTCCATCCAACTCTTGGTCTTCCATACTTTTTCCATTTTCATCTAGTCTCACACATCTTGGTCAATGCCTAGTTCATGGTTCAAACTCGTTTTCAAAAATCTAGGAGAGAAACTAAAGAGGCTCAAGAGTCCGCAAACATGAGTTCTTATGAGTATGACAATGATATCTTTTTCAATACTGATCATAACACATTACCTGACATGGATGTCTATAGAAACATTCCACATGTTGAGAACATGGACACTACAAAAAACAATGATACACACAATGACAATATGGACAACTTTTCAATACATTCAGCAGATGTGGAAGAATCCATTATGAATCCCCATTTCAATCGGTTGGTTGAGGAAATAATGAGGAGAGATAGACAATACTTCCTACAAATGATGGCACAAAGTGGAGCCAAGATACCTCATGATTTTGACATGTCTCAAATAATGGAAAATCAACCTTTGCAACAAACTCACTCCAACATGGATCAAAGGAGGCCTAATAGTGGAGGAAATAGAGGACCACATATGGTACCTGAATCACCATCATCTTTGTTTCAAAAACTAGAGGTCCCACATACACATGGTCAAGTATATGATACTCACCTTCGCAGACCATTATGGAAGTCTTATACAGATAGATATGCTCAATCGCATACCAATGCTAAGGATCAACCACCAAAGCAATTGGATATTCAAAGGCATGCTCAAAATTTGGACACAAGGAAACCCCGTGTCAAATTTGGGGGCAACACATTAGAACATGACATGCCTGTAGAGTATGGTATACATGGACAAAATAGATATTTCGTTCCTCAACATGAATCTATACCAAGTGGTCCATATATGCAGCATCACTATAGACCTCCTCCATATGAACATGTGTATGATCAATATCATCCATATATGCAACATGCTTCTCCTCCAATTGGTGCCTCAAGCATGGGGTATGGTCCAAGAAGTCGATCTCCACCTAAGAGCAATTTGGAGCAACAAATCGGGGACTTACAAAAGAAAATGGAGGACATAAATACACCGAAGCCAACATACACAATGAGAGACATATGTCCCTATCCATTCGACAAGAGCATTCCAATGCCTCCATTTCCTACACACTTTGTGATGCCTAAATTTGATAAGTATAGAGGAAAAGGGGATCCTAAGGCACACATAAGACAGTTTTTCACAGCTTGCATTGAAGTAGCTTCAGAAGAGACATATTTGATGAGATTATTCCCACAAATCTTAGGTGATCAAGCTATGGAATGGTTCTCCCAACTCCCACCTGGTATTAAGTCAGGGGGTGACTTAGCAGAGGCATTTATTCAACATTTCTCCTACAATATAGAGACAGACATATCAGTCACTACTTTGTGCAACACCAAGCAAAAAGAGAGAGAGTCTTTTGCATCATTTTTACAAAGATGGAGAAATCTAGCCAGTAGATGCTCTTGTGAAATTCCACAAAAACAAATGGTAGAGATGTTTACACAAAACGTTAACAAAGACATTGGCTATGATCTAAGGAAAGCTTGTTTGTCCACCTTCAGGGACGTTATTGAAAAAGGCTTAGCAATAGAAAAGGTCCTAATTGAGCAAGGAGTCATTAAGATATTTAAGGAAAACAAAGATGACTTTAAAAGAAAAGACAAGCCAAGATTTTGGAATAAAAACAAGAACACAGTCAATGATGGTGTTGTTGATGCCAACACAGTGCGACCCAAATTCATCTTTTCGGGATCAAGTTCTACAAACAATCAAGTGAATACTCAAACAACTTCTAGATAACGAAGGAAGTACACTCCATTGGGAGAACCACTTGAGTCAGTCTTCAAAAAGTTATTGGCAAATAAGGTAATCACAGTTCCAGACTTTCCTCCATATGAACCAAAGGTTAAACCAAATTGGTGGAATGATGATGAGTATTGTGAATTTCATAAGAGCAAGGGTCATAAGACAAGAAATTGTCATCGACTGAAGAACATCGTACAAGATCTCATTGATAGGGGTGACATTGAGATTGAAGGGCACTCATCCAATCAAGAACATGAGATGTTTAAGGAACCATTCCCAAAACATGACAAGGGAAAAGCTAAAGCCACAGATGATCAAACCAACTATACTAGAGCATCTTACAACTATGATTCAACCATCAATCACATCTCGATGGACAATTATGTCTCTACTATTATCATCAAGGACAAAAACCCTGAGAATCCTACTCAGAGACCCAAGATTGTCCTAAAAGGTGTTGGATCTTCTTCCAAACCTACTTCTAAATGTCATGTTACAACCCGTCGAGGTAAAATCACTTTGCAAGGTGCTTCAACTAAAACAACCACTTCCTCATCAACCAAACCTGAGTATGACCTTGTAGAACAGTTAGGGAAGACACCCGCGCTCATCTCCATCCTTGAGCTCTTACGCATATCCCCCGCTCATAAAGCTATTCTTGACAAAATCTTGAGAGACACTGTCGTTCCTACTGATCTGAATGTGGACCAGTTTCAAGCCATGGTGGGATACCTATCCGTTCCAC
Source organism: Cryptomeria japonica (assembly GCF_030272615.1). Taxonomy (NCBI): domain Eukaryota; kingdom Viridiplantae; phylum Streptophyta; class Pinopsida; order Cupressales; family Cupressaceae; genus Cryptomeria; species Cryptomeria japonica. Next base: position 876,850,847 of record NC_081414.1, on the reverse strand, counting down.
ATTCCCTTACATTCATAGAAGTTGATGACGCCTCCATAAGTTAGCCACATAATGCACCTTTACACATTGAAGCCTTCATACACAAACATAGAATCAAACGATTCCTGATAGATGGAGGAGCTAGTCTAAACATTTGTACATTGAGCACTATTAAACAACTGGGATATTCTGATAAAGCTGTGAATTCTACAAACAAAATTACTATCAAAGCATATGATGATGAAGAGCGTTCATCCAAGGGTACAGTCACCTTACCTCTCAGAGTTGGGCCAGTTACAAAGGATGTGGTTTGTCAAGTCCTAGATCTCGATCTCACATACAACATATTGCTAGGGCGTCCATGGATTCATGAGAATGGTGCAGTACCATCTACATATCATCGATGTATCAAGTTTCCACACAATGGAGTTGAAGTGACCATCAAAGCGGATCCAAATCCATTCATATATTGCAACAATCTACGACCTTGATTAGAAATAACAATCCCATTCAATCGAGAAGCTATTCCTTCATCAGTATATGTGGAACCAGAATCCTTAAAAGCTTCTACATCAAAACAGGCAGAGATCAAAGAAAATTTCAAGATTAAAGACATGGGATGTGGTGAGTATATCTTTTATGTTGATCAACTCCCACTATCTGCTAAGATATTCAGTCGACAAGAACAAACTACAAACAATTTGCAATGTCAAGGAATTGGGTGTGAACCACCTAGTGTTGTGGCTACTAAGTCTGAATGCAAATCTCCTTTAGTGGTGCAAGCAACTCTTGATATCAATAGTCCTAAGAGTGGTTCCAACAAAGAATCTATTCAGCATATCGCCAGTCCTCTTGAAAAATCACATAGCCTTACCATATCATCCACTACTTCCATTTCCACTCCACTTACAGACTTGGATCAACAAGAATTACAAAAGCCCTTACTCATTGGGGATGAAAAATCAAGCTATGAACAGAAAAAACTAAAAGTCAAAACTAAAGAAAAGTCCTTTAGTCCAAATCAAAATCAAAAGCTATTGGACTCTACAAAAATGAAAGTCAAGGATAAAAATCCTATGAAGAAAAAAAGAGCAAGAGATGATCTCCCCTAATATCAAAATAATTGGGGGCAAAAGTTCTAAAATTTCAAGTCAAAAAGCATACTTGTTGATCCTAAGTCTCCATCATGCTATCCTACTTTTGCTTCTTTTCGCAATCATAAGCCTTCATCACTCATCGACCTGTTCCGCACATCCTTTCCCTTCTGGCGATACATCATGGACCTTTAATGGAGCTTCCTCAAAGGACTTTGTTATCAGGGATGCCCAAACTTCTTTAGGTGACACGCATACGGGCAAACATTGTCCACACACTAGTAATTCTATCTCGGTTCCTTTATCAAGGAAGACAGTCGCTCGAGCTACACATCATTCAGTCAAGGAACAATGCAGCTACAATCACAAAGTCAAGCCTCATACATTTGAGGTAGGTGACTTGGTTCTCAGAGAAAACCCCAAGAATCAGCAAGACAGAGAGAAGAAGGGCAAATTCAAACCAAACTAGCTTGGTTCTTACATCATTACAACAGTATATGGATCTGGGGCATATCAACTCTCAACTACAGAAGGTGAACCTTTGGAGGATCCTATCAACAGCATGCACCTTCGCAGGTTCTACACATAACTCTTTGGAATATCCTAATTCAAAAATACAAAAAAAATCAAAAATACAAAAAAAATTATAAAACTAAAAAAATCATTACTTGGTGAAAACCTGGCAAACAGGCGCCTTGTGACACAGAAAACATTGAAAAATCGAAAAAAGTAAAGAGAAATAATTTCGTCCAATGGTGAAAACAACTTTGGTGGCGCCCTGGGAAAGTACCATGGTGAAAACTGGGTCACCAACGCCATGCATAGAGACGTTGCTCCTCCCTCCTTCAGGATTTCACTTTCATCCTTTCACTTTGCACACACTCACAACCTATTTGTTCATAATAAACTTACCCATTCCCATCATGGCTTATTATTGATCTACCCAAGATTGGTTAGCCATTCATAATAAACCTCCCTTTTCACCTCCCTTTCCATCCATAATAAATCAGATCCTATCTGTGGCTAAGGCAAATCCTACGTCTAGTGATGGGTGTGGAACTGAGAACATCACATGTTTCGAAGAGTACAGTTTCTTCCAGCTTCCTTCAGTCTATCCGCACACAATCCGCAATAAAACAGCATCTGCACCACAGATCCGCAATAAAGTTTCATCTTCTCTGCAATAAAGTATCAGTTTCATGGATTCAGTCAGTTTCAGATGAGACAATAGCAACAATGAGCTTCAACAAAATCAAATCTTTCAGCAGACTCAAACAACATATGGTTCCGTGCTATCTATCCTTTTTGTGAAAGTAAACATTGCGACCACAATCAAATAAGACTTATACAAGTGATGAGAGACACTAAACTTGAGGACTACAGTGGATGTTGGTGTCGAGTCTTGGTTTTCTTTTGATTTTATCTTCTGGTGACATGTCTTTTAGCTTTTCCGGGATGTCTTTGACTAGAGACTCTATCTCCAGGATGTCTTTGACTAGAAAGGTGAGGATGGGGTATCGTCACCTTTTTTTTTTTTTTTTTGCTATCTGTGGATTGTCTTTTAGTAATGCTATGACTTGTTCAAGGATATGAGGACACTGTGAGTCTAGTGTGAACTGGGGCATTCCTTGTTTGTGACTGTCTTGTCTCCATGCAAACAGGTACAATGACTTTCTGGGTCAAACATATGCCTCAATCGTCATAGCCTACTTGCCATAATAAAGCTCAATGATGATAACACACAAGAAGCTCTTTCACGTTCATATCTTCTATCTTTCATCCCCCTTTCTTGATTGACTTCCATCGTCCTTCTTGAGTCCGTGTAGCCTACTATCACATGACTGAGTATAATGACACACCAAAAAACATTTGCATTTCATGTAGTTTGCACCTGCATTACCACATATAAGCATTTCATACATACATATAGATATCACAACTGCATCACATCCTGCACACAACACCTGTTAGCACAATTTACATTTGCATTATCATATTCATCTGCATTACATACATTCACATTTGCATCATGCATACACATATAAAAACATAAAAAAATAGAAAATATATTGCACTGCATCATGTACATATTTGCATCCATATCATAAGCATTACATAAGAACATCTCATCACGTAGGTACACATGCATATAGCTGTCGCAAAGTTGAATCATCTCGTATATATATATATATATATATAAAGTGTCATGATACAATGATGTCAAAAATCATATGGCTACAATCACCCGAAGGTGTCTACATCATCATACAAAAATGGTACAAAACTGATACAGAGGAACCCACTGATAACTCCTACCAACACTATTGGTAGTGCTAATCCTGTCCATGTCATGGTATCCCATGCCACATGTCCCACCCTCATCTCCAGTCCCGGATCCTAGAACACTTGTCTAAGGGCATCCCTGTCTCTGTCTCAATCGTATGGAATCAGCTCCCCATCGATCGGTATCTGCAGAATCCTGTATACATCCTCCAAGGTGACTGTCATCTCCCCCATTAGCAAATGAAAAGTATATGTCTCGGAGTGCCACCTCTCCGCCAGTGCAGTCAGCAATCCCATGTTCACCCAAAACTCAAGCACATACAGAATATGTCTCAATCCCATAGCCTCAATCGTAACTCGGTCCTCGGCTATCAACTCAGGTCGTAACCTCTGAGTCGACGGGAATCTCTCCCGTGACTCCAGCATAGGCAAATACTCTTGCAGTCAAGCAAATCAATCGTGTCAGTCATAGTGGCATTCACTGTTTATCACAAAATGCTACTTTTTATCTAAATGCATATGGCTATCTATCCTAGTGACACTCACTGTTCATCACAAAGTGTTGCTATCTATCCTTGTGACACTCACTGTTCATCACAAAGTGTTGCTATCTATCCTTGTGACACTCACTGTTCATCACAAAGTGTTGCTATTTATCCTAGTAGTACTCCCTGTTCATCACAAAGTACTACGTGTGTGACACTCACTGTTCATCACAAAGTGTTGCTCACATTTGCACTCACTGTTCATCACAAAGTGTTGCTCATATTTTAGTACTCCTTGTTCATCACAAAGTACTATATCTTGGTACTCACTGTTCATCACAAAGTGCCTTGATCTATCCTATCCTAGGGCCTCTGCTTGAGTGAATCCTCTTGAGTAGTTTCCTAAGTGGCAACATATGTTCTATCACAGAATTGTCAATCCTAGCCCTATCCGCTATCTTAGTCTTCCCTAGAGGACCTTCTTGAGTGTATCCTCTCAGCAGCTTATCCAATCGACAACGTATGTTCATCACAGAACTGCCGATTTGACCTAGAAGACACAAATTCACATTTTTGGACATAAACGCGCTTTCCTGACATAAACGTGCATTTATTACTCTACCTAGCATGCATTAATGACAACAATAAATGCATCGAAGTATGAGGAGGTTTTGTGGTACTTACTGGCTCTCCTGCCTCTGCTGGCCTCTAGAATCGGCGAACGCGGTCGAATCTGTGAATGAAAGGCATCGCTGCTAACTGCTGCTGCTCTTTTCTCTCTGCACTCTGCTCTCGTGGATGTGTGGATGAAAATGAGGATGTCTTTTTCCTGTGGTCTATCTTATAGCCTACCCCAGCCCTAGCCCTTGTTTCTCGAGTCAGTCTTCTTTATCCCGTGACTTTGTCACTTTATCCGGTCAGTCCATTCTATCCCGTATTTCTTATCGAGAGATTGTCTGCAATCTTTTCAGACATTTTCATCCAATCTCTCGAGGGGGCATATAATTCCCATCTTGGGGCAACTCTATATCAGTTCATCTTATCTTCTTTGAAACAACGCGACAAGCCGCATTGTCTCAAAGAGGGGCAAAATGTAGACACTCAAAATTGTCATGTCTAATTAAATAAATATTTTATTTATTTAATTATCTAAGCCTAATTTTTCTATTAATTAAATAAATTTTTATTTATTTAGTTAATTCATTTATCCTCTTCTAGCCTTATTTCTCATTTAAATAAATACAATTATTTATTTAAATTATCCTTTTCCTAAATTAAATAAATATTTATTTATTTAATTGATCCCACTTCTTCTATTAATTAAATAAATATTCATTTATTTAATTAATTCATTAGCCTTTTTCTACACATGACACATGTCATTCATCTCTTAATTCCTACACTACCTACCTCTTTCATTATTTTATTATTTCTTCTACCTGCCCTCTAATTGTTGAAATGTGGCAACTGATTAGCAAAGTACTGTACACTCAGCATGTATTCTCGTCGGGGTCCGGGGGCGGCAGCCCCCGAGAAAAGCGGGGGTTCGGGGGCGGCAGCCCCCGAGAAAATTTTTTTTGCCATTTTTTTGATGAAAACCGACATTGTAATAAAACCATAAAAAAGGCCGACTTTGTTTGTTGCCCTAAAAACGCATGTTATAAGCAGCTGGGATGCTTAAGGCATTGTAAGGTTGATGTACTGTTTTTGCTGGATAATAAGAAAGATTGGACGACTGTGTATGGTGGACGTAACCCATTCTGAGTGAACCACGTTAAATCTCTGTGTTATCTGTGTCTTGTTTTATTTCTTTATCTTTTGTATTTAAATCTGCATATAATTGTTAGTTCATATTTGCTTCGGATCTGCTTGAAACCCTAACAATTGGTATCAGAGCGAGGTTTTCTGTAAATTGGCAGGACTTTCAGATTTGACTGGGAGCAATGGAGGATTCCAAATTCAAGGTCGAAAAGTTTAACGACTAGAATTATCAGTTATGGAAAATGCAGATGGAGGATTACCTGTATCAAAAGGATTTGTGGCGGCCATTGGAAGGAAAGGCAAAGAAACCGACCACAATATCAGATGAAGAGTGGGACATTTTAGATAGAAAGGCATTGGGATCCATTCGATTGTGCCTTGCATCATATGTAGCATTCAATATAACAGAAGCAAAAATGACTGTAGATTTTATGGCAACATTGGTTAAGCTGTATGAGAAACCCTCGGCTTCGAATAAGGTATTTCTTATGAAGCGTTTGTTTAATTTGAAAATGAGAGAGGGAGGATCTGTAGCGGAGCACTTAAATGAATTTAATACAATTACCAGTCAATTGTCTTCGGTAAAAATTACCTTTGCAGAAGAGGTTAGGGGCTCTCTTGATTTTATGTTCTTTGCCAGAAAGCTGGAATAGCTTGGTTATGGCTGTAAGTAACTCTGTCTCTGGTAAAAATACTTTGGTATTTGATGATATTGTTGGTGTTATCCTAAGCAAGGAAATGCGAAGGAAAAGCACAAGTGAGACTCCAACATCATCGGGTAGTGTTTTGAATGTGGAGAACAGAGGAAGATCAAAGGAAAGAGGAAAAGGCCCTGGGAATGAGAAGTCACGAAGGAAGTCAAAGAAAGGACGCTCTCAATCTAGAGGAAAGAAAGATTGCTGGTACTGCGGAAAGCCTGGTCATCTAAAGAAAGACTGTTGGTCTCAAAAAAACAAAGAAGGAGACAAAAATGAAAATGATAGTAAGGAATCTAATATTGCAAGTAATACTTTACAAGATGCTTTAATCTTATGTTTGGATAATGTTAATGATTCTTGGGTAATAGATTCTGGGGCTTCATTTCATGCTACACCCCATAGAAAATATTTTCTAGATTATGTTCAAGGTGATTTTGGACAGGTATATTTGGGTGATGATGAGCCCTGTCAAATTGTTGGAAAAGGAAAGATAAAGATCAAGTTGCAGAATGGTAATGATTGGTTTCTATAGGAGGTAAGACATGTTCCTAATTTAAGAAGAAATTTAATTTCTGCAGGGCAACTAGGTAGTGAAGGTTGCATAGTTACCTTCTCAGACAGTATGTGGAAGGTCACTAAAGGATCATTAATAGTAGCTAAAGGGGTGAAGGTAGGCACATTATATCTGTGTACTGGTAACACTTACTCTTCCTTAGCTGCTACAGATAAAGTTACTGCAGGGACAACAACAATAAATGTTGCAAGAACAGATTCGATAATGTGGCACCATAGGCTTGGGCACATGAGTGAGAAAGGGATGAAAATCCTTCACTCCAAAAATCTATTGCTAGGACTAAAGAAGATTGATTTAGAGTTCTGTGAAAACTGTGTTTATGGTAAACAGAAAAGAGTCAGATTTCTTAAGGTTGGGAAAGAGAAGAAGAGTGAGAAGTCAGAGCTTGTACATTCAGATGTATGGGGACCGACTCAGGTATCTTCTCTTGGTGGCTCTTGTTATTATGTTATTTTTATTGATGACTCAACCAGAAAAACATGGGTATATTTCCTAAAACAAAAATCAGATGTTTTTAAAACTTTTAAGAAATGGAAAGCTTTGGTTGAGAATGAGACAGGAAAAAAGTTGAAGTGTCTCAGATCGGATAATGGAGGTGAGTATTGTAGCAAAGCATTTGAAGATTACTGTTCCTTAAATGGGATTCGAAAGCAGAAGACAGTTCCAGGGTCTCCACAGGAAAATGGTGTGTCAGAGAGAATGAATAGGACTATCATGGAACGTGCGAGGAGCATGAGATTGCATGCTGGATTGCCCTTACATTTTTGGGCAGATGCTGTACATACTGCTGTCTATTTGATAAATAGAGGACCTTCAACCCCTTTGGATGGTGGTATTCCAGAGGAGGCATGGACTGGTAAAAAGGTAAATTATTCTTTTCTAAAAACTTTTGGTTGCGAAGCTTTTGTCCATGTTGATAAAGAAAACAGAACCAAGCTTGATGCTAAATCTCAGAAATGTACCTTCATTGGATATGGGATAGATGAATATGGCTATCGGTTATGGGATTTTGAAAATAAGAAAACAATTAGAAGTAGAGATGTTATATTCAATGAGAAGGTTGTGTATAAAGAACAAATGCAGGAAAAGAAGCATGAACAGGACAAACAAGAATATGTGGTGTTGGATGAGATTCCTGAAAATGAAATGCCACAGGTACCTGATGCTCAGCAACAACAGATTGTCCTACAAACTCCTGCAAGTGTTAGACGTTCTACGAGGACAAGTAGACCCCCTGAAAGATTTTCTCCTTCTTTGTATTCTATTTTATTAACGGATTATGGTGAACCAGAAGAATATGAAGAAGCAATGCAGGTAGATGCCAAACAACAGTGGAAGCTAGGCATGAAAGAGGAGATGGACTCCTTGATGAAAAACAAGACTTGGGACTTAGTCCCTTTACCTGCAGAAAAAAGAACCTTGCCTAACAAATGGGTTTATCGGCTGAAGGAGGAGGAAGGAGGTCAGAAAAGATATAAGGCCAGACTTGTGGTAAAAGGTTTTGCACAGAAAAAGGGTATAGATTATGATGAAATATTTTCTCCAGTTGTAAAAATGACTTCAATTAGAACTGTACTTAGTCTTGTGGCTGCAGATGATTTGCATCTTGAACAATTAGATGTCAAAACAGCTTTTCTCCATGGAGATTTGGAGGAGGAAATTTACATGTTGCAACCACAGGGATATGAGGTCAAAGGTAAGGAGAACTTGGTGTGCAGGTTGAAGAAAAGTCTGTATGGCCTAAAGCAAGCACCTCGACAATGGTATTTAAAATTTGATAGTTTCATGGCTGAACACGGTTATCATAGATGTCATTCTGATCATTGTGTATATTTTAAGAGATTTGATAATGGCAGTTATATTATCCTGTTGCTTTATGTTGATGACATGCTTGTTGCTGGGTCTAACATGCAACATATAAATGATCTTAAACAGAAATTAGCCAGGTCATTTGCTATGAAGGATTTGGGTGCAGCTAAGCAAATTCTCGGTATGAGGATTACACGAGACACGAAAAATAGAACCTTGAATTTGTCCCAATGTGAGTATATAAAGAAGGTGTTGAAAAGATTTAACATGCAGGATGCAAAAGCAGTTAGTACACCTTTGGCTAGTCATTTCAAATTGACTAAGGAGATGTGCCCAAAGGCACAGGAAGAGGTTAATAAAATGTCTAACATCCCGTATTCATCAGCTGTTGGCAGTCTGATGTATGCAATGGTATGCACAAAGCCAGATATTGCACATGCACTGGGAGTTGTGAGCAGGTTTATGAGTAATCCGGGTATGGAACATTGGAATGCTGTGAAATGGATTCTTCGGTATTTGAAAGGAACTACTACAAAGACATTATGTTTCAAAGGATCTAATGCTGCTCTAAGTGGATTTGTTGACTCTGATCTGACTGGTGATATTGATTCACGGAGGAGTACTACAGGGTATGTTTTTACTATAGGGGGAACTGCAGTCAGTTGGATTTCTAGGCTGCAAAAGGTTGTTGCACTTTCAACCACTGAAGCTGAGTATGTTGCTGCTACAGAAGCCAGCAAAGAGATGATTTGGTTGCAATGTTTTCTGAAGGAATTGGGTCAGACACAAGAGGATAGCCCATTGTATACTGATAGCCAGAGTGCCATTCATCTTGCAAAGAACTCTGCTTTTCATTCAAGGACAAAGCACATTCAGCTCAGGTACCACTTCATCCGGACTATCTTGGAGGAGGGTCAGTTATGGCTTGAGAAGATTCACACAAGTGAGAATCCTGCCGATATGTTCACAAAGGCAGTTCCACAGGAGAAGCTGATTTCTTCATCAGTTTCTGTTGGTCTTCTTGATTGATAATTGTGGAATTTATACTAGTCAAGTCTTAGTGTTTTATCCAGCGGATGTTGCATGTACAGTGGTGTCGTGTAGTATCAGTCTCCAAGTGGGAGATTGTTCGGTGTGGAGCCTGATCAGTCTCCAAGTGGGAGATTGTTGAAATGTGGCGACTGATCAGCAAAGTACTGTACACTCAGCATGTATCCTCGCCGGGGTTCGGGGGCGACAGCCCCCGAGAAAAGTGGAAGTTCGGGGGCGGCAGCCCCCGAGAAAAAAAATTTTGCCGTTTTTTTGATGAAAACCGACATTGTAATAAAACCCTAAAAAAGGACGACTTTGTTTGTTGCCCTCAAAATGCATGTTATAAGCGGCTGGGATAATTAAGGCATTGTAAGGTTGATGTATTGTATAATAAGAAAGATTGGACGACTGTGTATGGTGGACGTAACCCATTCTGGGTGAACCACGTTAAATCTCTGTGTTATCTATGTCTTATTTTATTTCTTTATCTTTTGTATTTAAATCTGCATATAATTGTTAGTTCATATTTGCTTCGGATCTGCTTGAAACCCTAACACTAATCCTAGCCGACCTCCTTTTTACACCTCTCAATCTTATCCCTCCATTTCATATTGTGTCTTCTATTTAAGGAGATGCTTTCTTCATTATCAAACCCTAACTACTTGATCAATTGACTACACTACGATCCCACTTGCAACCACATTCCATTCTTTGTTGAGCTCTTGTGCACATAAAATCTGAGAGCAAATATATCAAGCAAGATCAATGGAGATAGGAAGAATGGAGATCAAAACCCTATTGGACATGTGATGGTATAATCTTTGTGATTTCATTTGATTGGCATTGTCTTAGGTAATCTTCATATGTTATGGTGGATCTTTGTTGTTGTTAGGCTAGGGTTTGGTGGTTGAATTCATTTAGCCTTTCAATTTTGTTATTATTGTTATCCGTTTTCACCATAAACAGATTCTATTCTCTTGAATATTCACGAGGAGAAGACAACAACTTCTTTGTGGAAGAAACTTGGTGATATTTATTAGGGAAAGTCTCGGGTAAATAAGTTGTCCCTGAGGAAGAAGTTATACTCCTTGAAGATGAGCGAATGGACATCTGTGGTAGATCATTTAAATGCTTTCAACATGATTGTTGCACAGCTAACTTATGTGGGAGATAAGATTGAGGATGAGGACTGATGTATGCTTTTGTTGTGTTCCTTGTTGGACACATGGGACTATGTAGTGATGGCTATTGGGAGTACAACAACCACTTTCAAAATGGAGGATATGGTTTCTTCACTGCTCTCGGAAGAGGCACCGAGAAATTATTCTAAAATGGAAAAGGAGTTCCTTGTTGTTCGAGGCAGATCAAAACATAAAGGCAAACAAAAGGACAAGAAGTTCAAATCCAAATCAAAGGAGAGATCAAGGTCTCCTGGGAAGAAGTCCAAGGTGAAATGCTAGAATTGCGGGTAGACTAGCTATATCCAAAAGGATTGTAAAGAGGAGAAAAAGAAGAAGAAGAACTGTTTTGAAGCCGAATCTTCTCATAACAGTGTAGATGCCTCCATTGTTGTCTTGGCAACATAAGCAATTATCAATGTCTAGTTGAACACTTCTAGTGCATCTTTCCACATGACATCTCATAGAGAATGGTTTTCCAAGTATGAAGAGTATGATGGTGGAAAGGTTTACTTGGCTGGTGATTCATCTCTTGAAATTGTTGGTCGATGAAGAGTCAGAATTCAGTTTCCAGATGGAAGAACAAAGGGAATTGATAGCATAATGCACATACTAGGTCTGGCTCGTAATCTACTTTCTGTTAGTAAATTGAATGATGTCGGTGTACAAGTATTATTCTTGGGGGGTGCTTGTAAGATGAATAGTCTCTACAGTGCTAGCTAAGGGTACAAGGATTGGTACTCCGTTCAAGATGGATGCACAGTTTGTTCAATGTAACAATGTCTCTGGAAAGTCAGATAAGGCTGCCTAGAAGAAGAACATTGCAAGTTCAATGGAGGTTAAACTTCCTGCTGAGAAGTATTTAAAAATAAATAAATCAAAAGTGTTCAGTTTGTTTAAGGAATTTAAGACCTTGGTTGAAAATCAGATTGGTAGGAAAATTAAATGCCTAATGACTAATAATGGTCGTGAGTTTTGTTTAGCAAAATTTGGTCAATTTTGCAAAGACCATGGAATTAAAAGGCATAAGACCATACTTTACACTCCACAAAAAAATGGAGTTACTGAAAGGTTGAATAAAACGTTGATGGAAAAGGCAAGAAGCATGTTGAGTAGTGTTGGTCTAGAGTAGAAGTTTTGGGTTGAGGCTGTGTTTACAACATGATATTTACAAAATAGATCTCTCACTTCAGCATTGGTGGATAAAATGCCCATGGAAGCATGGTTTGGTAAGAAGCCCTCTCTAAGACATATTTGTGTCTTTGGTTGTGAGGCATATGCTTATGTGTCTAATGTAAATAGATCTAAGTCGGATAATAAAATTGTTAAGTGTATCTTTATTGGCTACAGCTTGGGAGTGAAAGGATACAAGATTTGGAATTCGGTGACTGAGAAGGTATTGTACAACAAAAGTGTAATCTTCCATGAGCTGAAGACCACCTCAGTTGATATGCAATCTATAAAGATATAGAAAGAGGAAGTAGAAATTGAAATTCCTCTTACTCCATAAAAGGAGGAACTTCAAACTCCATGTGTACTTGAAAGTGAGGAGAGCTCAAGCAGCTCTGATAGTTCTGGTCAAGAAGAAGAAGAAGAACCTCCATCTCAGCCATTAAGGAGGTCTACACGAGAGAGAAGACAACCTGATAAGTATGGTTTCTCATTATTGGATACAAATTGTGCCTATGTTTTGGTTAGTAAAACTGATGAGCCTAGGATTGTGAAAGAGGTAATAAAAATGCCTAATTTAGATTCCTGGTTGGAGGCCATGATCGAAGAAATGGCCTCACCAAAAAAGAATGAAACCTAGGATCTGGTGCCCTTGCTTGAATGGTAGAAGACATGTTGGCTGCAAATGGGTATTTAAAAAGAAAATCAATCTGGATGGCAGTGTGGAAAAGTATAAAGCCAGATTGGTTGTGAAGGGCTATTCCCAAGTTGAGGGAATTGATTATGGAGAAAACTTTTCTCCTATACCAAAGCTGACATCTATCAGATTTTTTCTATCACTTACAGCAACATATGACTTTGAGATCCAGCAGATGGATGTCAAGACAACATTCCTTTATGGCGATTTGTAGGAAGAAATTTATATGTCCCAGCCTGAGCATTTTATGGTAAAAGGTAAAGAATCCTTGGTTTGTAAGTTGAAAAAGTCTCTCTATGGTTTTAAATAGTCACTTAGAATTTGGTACCAAAAGTTTGACACCTTTGTGTTGTCTCTAGGATTTGTAAGATCAAAGTCTAATCATTATGTGTATTACATGACTGAGAATGACCATTTACTTATCATTGCCCTGTATGTGGATGATATGTTGTTCATTGGGAATGATAAGGGTATGATTGCTGACTTAAAATCTCAGTTGTCAGCATGTTTTGAAATGAAATACTTAGGTGCAACTAGGTATATTCTGGGGATGGAAATCAATAGGGATACAAAGAATAGAAAGATTTGGCTCAATCAAAGAAAGTATACTAGTACTGTCCTGGAGAGATTTAACATGTCAGAACATAAGTAGTTAGTGTTTATGGTGAAAATGGATAACAATAATAACAAAATTGAAAGGCTAAATGAATTCAACCACCAAACCCTAGCCTAACAACAACAAAGATCCACCATAACATATGAAGATTACCTAAGACAATGCAAATAACTCAAAATCACAAAGATTATACCATCACATGTCCAACAGGGTTTTGATCTCCATTCTTCCTATCTCCATTGATCTTGCTTGATATACTTGCTCTCAGATTTTTGTATGCACAAGAGCTCAACAAAGAACGGAATGTGGTTGCAAGTGGAATTGTAGTGTAGCCAAGTACTCCAAAATCAGTCATTAGGGTTTGACAATGAAGAAAGCATCTCCTTAAATAGAAGACACAATATGAAATGGAGGGTTAAGATTGAGAGGTGTAAAAAGAGAGGTCGGCTAGGATTAGAGGGTAGGTATAAGAAATACCAAAATAATGAAAGAGGTAGGTAGTGTAGAAAATAAGAGATGAATGACATGTGTCATGTGTAGAAAAGGATAATGAATTAATTAAATAAATAAAGATTTATTTAATTAATAGAAGAAGTAGGACAATTAAATAAATAAAATATTTATTTAATTTAGGAAAGGGATAATTTAAATAAATAAATGTATTTATTTAAATGAGAAATAAGGCTAGAAGAGGATAAATGAATTAATTAAATAAATAAGGATTTATTTAATTAATGGAAGAATTAGGCTTAGATAATTAAATAAATAAAATATTTATTTAATTAGACATGACAATTTTGAGTGTCTACAGTTAGTAGTTTTAGTATTACAGAGAATGAAACTCTCTGTTGAAGATTTTTCAAAATCTTCTACTGAGAAGGAGGACATGGCCAAGGTGCCTTATGCAAGTGTAGTTGGCAACCTAATGTATGCAATGGTTTGTACAAGGTTATACATTGGCCAAGCAATGGGAGTATCAAGTCAATTTATGGAAAATCCAGGAAGACTACATTGGGATGCTATGAAGAGAGTGTTTAGATACCTAAAAGGTACCTCTCAGTATGCTCTTTGTTACCATGTAAAATTGGTAGGATCACAGAGGACTATTAGCATTCATGGATATGTAGATTTAGATTGGGTAGGGGACATCGACTTTAGAAGATCCACTAGTGGATACGTATTCACGTTGAATGGTGGTGCAATCAATTGGATGAGCAAGTGACAAGATGTAGTCACTTTGTCCACTATAGAGGTAGAGTACATGGCAACAACTCATGTCTGTCAAGAGGTTGTTTGGCTTAAGCATTTATGTTCTAATATTGGGTTTAATGCAGGACAAATTTCTATTTGTTGTGACACTAAGGGTGCCATTTGTTTGGAAAAAAATCCCACTTTTTCATGCCAAGACGAAGCATGTTGATGTTCAATATCATTTTGTTCATGACATGTTGGAAGATGGAAAGGTTAATTTGAAAAAGGTGGATACTCTGAAGAATGTTGCAGATGTGTTGACAAAGCTTGTGAAAACAACAAAGTTCAAATGGTGTGCCAATTTGATGGGCCTTGGAGCTCATGAATCTCATTAATTTCTAAGTGTTCTGGAGATACCATTAAATTTTTCATCAAGTGGGAGAATGTTGAGAATGGGTGTCTCAAAATTATTGGTCGAAATCTCGAATGGATGGCACTTGGTCTCTGGAATGAGCAGTTTGATATGAATAACTTTCATCTTATTGACCATCTACAAAGGGAACTGAATAACCTTCATGTTATTGATACAATAGTTGATAACCTTTGTGTTATGCACTCGGCTAGAGAAGCAGTGATTTTGGTAAGACTCTACCAGGTAGTTTGGACAAGTCACTCCTCTTACCAATGTCAGAGACAGTTGATGTGTCTTGTCGACATGAAGTGGTTTCGATGTGACATTCGATGTTGCTAAGATACTCCAAGCAGTTAGTCGAAGTCACATTGTTTCTCCAATGAGTCCCATTTTGGTGTGACTTGTGCATTGTTTGGGTGGCAAGCGATATATCGATATTTGTAGTTTTAGTATGTCTCCCACAACAATCAACCGAAGTTATGTTGCTACACCAACAAGCCCAAGTTCGATATAGCTTTGGTGAAGTCTTGGCGAAGACAAAGATTTTAGGGTAGCTTGGGGTTTCGATAAGATTTCTTGAAGGAAGTAACTAAAGTCTCATTCTGTGGCGATAAAGCCTATATCGATATTTTGGTTTTGTTACAGTTTTCATTTGTTCGGTATCACACAAAAGTGTTATTGATCAAACTTGATTTTTTAGTAGCCAAAGTCACCTTTCTGACAAAGTGCGATCAATCAATAAGAGACTTATGAGGGGCCCACTATCAGGGATCAAAGATCAGTTGGAACAAAGCATGGTGACAATGAGAACTAGGGGAAAGGACCCAGTAGTTGAGCGCATTCTAATTCTTGTGATAGAAGTTGTTGATTTAATACCCCCATACTTGTTAATTTAATGTCTAACTTTTGTACAACATTGCACCAATAGTTGTATGATAAGTACCAATAATTGAATGAAATATACCATTTGTTGTGAAAAGTAATCAATCATGTGATGCTACATCAGCTGCACAAGTATTGGGGCCCTTTTGCACACCTATTGCTCTCACTTTTTGGGGGGGTTGTTTTGGACACCTTGGAAAAAAACATTCTAATGTGGCATCATATTTGATGATGTGGCCCTGAAACCTTAGTTATAAGTAGGGGACTTTCCAAGTAAGCTGTTGTAAAAAAATTGGAGTGATTTGAAATTTCCATGTAGGATTTTGAGAAGCACAAAGTTAGGGTGCACAACTACTAGGTCCTTTCCCCTAGTGAGTTACACTTCCATCGGGTGGCGATATGTTGATATCCTTTGAGATGGTGTTGGTGGGGACCATGATGGAATCATTTTGACTTGTCAAGTTGTCTGTTGACAATTGGTGGAAACTATAATGACTCAGAGGAAGCAATGTAGACAACCTGCATGTTATTGACAATCTAGGAAGTTCTATAGTTGGGCAACTGAAACAAACTATTTTTCAACAGAGACATAAAAACATCTGGAAAATAGTTGCAGGTGGTTGGATCGTGTGAGGATGATTTCTACAATTGTGCAAAGAGGATTGTAGCAATCAATTGGTAATTCTATAAAAAGCTGAATTGAAAAGTTGATTAAGATTGTAATCTTCTGAACTGCTGCTGCCTGAACAAAGAGAAGATCAAAGATTGAAAATCTATAAACTTGTATGTAAATAGTTTTTTATATAAATACAAGAGATTTCTTTGGTGTGTGGGTTTTTCACCCGTAAGGTTTTTTCCATGTGAATTCTGGTGTACTACTTTGTGATTGTGTTTTTCATGTTGCTTTGTTTATCTTGTATTGTGTATCTTAAGTTGTTGTAATTCGAATTGAAACGCACATCTGCTTTACTTCTATAAGAAATTAACATTAGGAAGGCATTTTTCCGCACTATGCTTTCCTTACAATGGAGACCTCATATTCGATGTTGCAGGAGAAGTAGGTAAGGAATTTCTCTACTATCTCACCCCAAGACTTAATTACATGTGGCAATCATGAAAATCACTCCAAGGCTTGTCCACTTAGACTACATGAGAAGAGGCACATAAGATAAGAATCGTTGTAGGCCACCTCTATACATACAATAAAGAACTCCCTAATATGATCCTTAGGATCACATTTCCCCTTGTACTTTTCAAACTTAGGTACATCAAAATTTGAGGGAAAAGGTGGCATGAGCATGGACTTGTTAAAGGGATAAGGACAAATGACATGAATTGTGTAACTCTTGATGGGGTTTCCTGATCACATACTAGCCATTTTCTCTTTCAATTCTTGCACTTGTTGTGTCAAATCCCTATTAGGTTGTGCCATGTTTCCTTGATTTACCCTTATGCCTGAGCCACCAAGAGGAGGAGGAGTAATATAGTTATGATATTGACCACTAAGTGGAGTATGGTGTTGGTATTGATCACCAAGTGAAGGTGGAGGAATATGTGATATGGTCCATTAGGTGGAGGTGGAGGAGGAACATATAGTTGATAGTGACCACCAGGTGGAGGTGGGGATCATAATTTTGATAGTGGCCACTAGGAGGTGGGGGGGGTGGGGGTGGGTGGAGCATAGTTATGGCATTATTGATGATATTGATAGTGTTGATGGGTATTTTGATCATGGATATAATAGGGATTGAAAGCATGACCATAGTTTTGATCATTGAGTTGACCACTTGGTTGACTGTTAGAAGTATGACCATGATTTTTACCATGAGGTTGGTTGCTCCTTTGATCACCTAGATGAAGAGTATTCACACATGGTTATGTTTGGTTTTATTTATTATGCACTGGTCATTTTGAGTAGGCATGGTTGGATTTTGCAAAAGGGATGAAGGTTACTCAGGCACAAGGATGGATCCAAATACATGTCCATTAGTGTTAGCATCATTCTTAGCATACCTAAGTTGAGGCACATCAAAAATTGGATGTAATTTAGCACCCTTTTGAGCATGCATTAAGAAGATGGATCCAAATACATGTCCATTAGTGTTAGCATCATTCTTAGCATACCTAAGTTGAGGCACATCAAAAATTGGATGTAATTTAGCACCCTTTTGAGCATGCATTAAGAAGTAGCGATGTGGGTCTTGATGTAGGATTGCGTCGAGTAACCTATTAAACTTAGGATCATTCATGTGGTATTGAAATTCCCCTATTGTGAGGGTATCATCATCCATATCATCAATAGGTCCTAGATTTTGAAAGGATCTGGTATTGTAAAATTCCTCATTGAATCATAGTATTCATCCACGTTTTGAGATCTTTGAGCTTCCTGGGCTTCTCTTCTAAATATTTGGGCTCTAGTTTCAACCATACAAAAGAAAGGTCTAACCTAAGTGATTAAATGATAAGACGACAAAGGTGGTGACATGGACTAGGGCGAATAGGATGTATGTATAAAAATTCAAAAGTTATTTTCCAAGGTCCTAAGATGAAAATTCAATAAAGACAATATTAAGACTATGATATATGGTCACAAATTGATAACTCGAGCAAGATGTAACTTCACAGGAGATGATAAATTCCAAGGTAATTTGATTTAACTCGAGGGACTAAGATAGTCTCCCACCCGAAGATGATAGATCTAAGCAGAAAAACCACCTAGTGATGCTAACGTTGATGCAAATGTTGAGGACAAAAAGACAACTCTTGGTCTTAACAAGATTGGTTTTGAGTAGAAGTTTGAAATAGATAAAAGTGGAAGGACAACAACGATGAAACTAATGATTGACTAATTTGGAATCCCATGGAATCAATGTAGAAACTCTTAATCTTTTTGAACCAAATACGTTGGAACAATAAACAAATACACAATAGGAATTAACAAAAACACAGTAAGATTTCTCAAATACATGATAGAACCTAACATATACACAATTTCAAATGCCAAATACATGATAGAGCATTCCAAACACATGTCAACAATATCTAGACATGTGACAAAAATTATCAAATAAACATAAGGAAGTGTCAAATACATGACAGAACAACTTAAATACATGATTTGGGTGAAATGTCTACCTAATTTGTTTCATGTACCAAAATGTGATCGAGTTTGAATGTCTGATGATCAATGTGGCAAGAAAACACTGCATAAAATAAGACACAATGGCTATTGATTTGATGAATAACAACAAGGGCATGGCCTAGGCTCCTTAAAGCCCAAATATTCATGAGTCTAGCAAAAAGAAGACACACCAAACACTCTTTATACCTAAGGTCAAGGCCAATTGTAGAAAAACTTAGGCCCACATTTAATATTTCTTCAATTCAAATGCACAACACCTTAAGGAGCATTTTGCACTCTTGTCTTTGTGAGAGAAGGACAAGTAGGGGGCTCTAGGACTGGAAGCATGACCAAATCACTCTATTTCTAGAATTCGCAATTAGCTTATACAACCCAAAAATTTATGTCTCAAGGAAATACATATGGTGATTAACTTCAAGGTGTGATGCTACACCCTTGCACTAAGAATACCACACTCAATCAAAAAGGGCGGGCCACTACAACAAGGTTTCTAGTCGATGTTCAGGGTATGCGTGTATACACATTTGATGATAAACCACTTTAGACTTTAGTCTAATCTAGTAAGATCCTTACCCTTACCTTGTATAACACCATTGACCTATAATCACAAGTTAAGCTCTAGCTTTTTCTCTTACTTTTTATGTAGCAGCCCAAAGTAAAAACTACTTTGGGTCATTCCTGTTGGAGCATTCACTTCTCCAAAGGCAGACCCTCTACAAAAGAAAATGAAGATGTTGTGATTTCTTTTACACCCAAGATCCATGAAGGTGAGGAAAGAGGGTACTTTCACAACACCTTGGGTGTTATCCTAAATAGAATGTGCAAGTACACCAAACACAACAAACAAGGGTTATTTTTAAAGCACCAAATTGAAATGTGAACTAATATAAGAAAGCACAAACACGACTAACTACCCTTGCAAAACCACAAATTAGTAGTTGCTAAAAAAAAAACCCTTTAGGTCTTGCAAGAAAGGATTAGTAGTTTCCAAAGAGGGGCCTCCTACAATCAAAAAATGAGCTACATAACATAGTTAGTACCCCAAAAGATTATATCAAAAGTAGACTAAATATGAAAATGAAAATGCTAAATAGAAAGCATAAAATGCATTTGCAAACACTGCAAAGGTTGCAATACCTTCTAGAAACACAAATAAAACTAATCGATAAGTTGCAACATCAGAAAACCTACAAAACCAAAAATGCAGCAAAACATACCATATATGCAGTGAGAATGACCATACACACGACAAAATAAACCATAAACATGTTAGGATGAACAAGGTACATGACAAAAAATGTCAAATACACAACAAGATAAGAAATTAGCAAAAATTATCAAAAACCCTAATTAGTCATATATGCGACAATAACTACTAGAAACACATTAAGAACTACCAAATATGCAAAAATAAAGACCAAGTATGTGAAAAAACATGGAAATGGTAGACTATAGAAAGACTCCAATTAACCAAAAACACGTTAAGATTTCCCAAATATGTGTTGATAATGACCATATATGTGTCGAAAAGGATTGAATGTGTGGCAACAAAAAATTCTAATAGAAGATATAGAAACACAACATAAATTATCAGAAACACAAAAATAGAAGAAACTCATTGCAAATCTACCTTGCTAATATGAAAACACCTAAAACTCAAGGAAAAATGTTTATACTAAATTTGAACTTTATTGTAAACCCTAACTAAGATTTAACCAAACCCTAGGTCTACAAATGCATTCAACAAAACTTAATGAATATCTATAAATGCATATAATTGACAATAAAATGAGCAAAATATACTTTCATCTGCATAGGAGGATTGTCTCCAATTCTCCTATTCTCCATGATCTTGTGTTTGATAATGAGTGATCTCATATTTGTAAGTACTTATTCAAGAGCTTAAAGAAGAATGAATGTGGTTGTAATGGTGTATGCTAAAAGTGTGATGTTGTATTACTAGAGTGATTTTGGCAAAGTGTAAGTATGCTCAAAATATATGTGTTGGGTTATGAGAGGTGGAAGTAGAGACCATCCTAAAAAATGAAGGGTTTAGATTAAGAGGTGGGATTATGAATGGTCATGATCACGTGGAAGAGAGAAACTTAATAGGATTTGAGGTTAGGTGGAGATGTAGGGAGGAGATTAAGAGGTGAGTTGACTTTGGAGAAAGCACAAAGCGAATGAAGAGACAATTGACACTTGTCACATGCCTATGAATTTAGACTGTGATCCATGTGAACAAGTTGTAGAGCTAGGATTAAAAGAGGAAAAAGGTAAATGAATTAATTAAATAAATAAAAATATTTATTTAATTAATAGAGGAAAGGGGCTAGATAAATTAAATAAATAAAATATTTATTTAATTTGAGGTAGGAGTTGAAAGGATTAAATAAAAATGATATTTATTTAAACTAGAATTAGCCGAGGCTTAGTGAATTAATTAAATAAATAAAAATATTTATTTAATTTATTAAAAGGCATTAGCATAAAATAATTAAATAAATAATAAATATTTATTTAATATAAGAACAATTTTAGGTGTCTACATTTTCATTAAAGGATTAAAGAATTGTGATGATAATTAATTTTGATTAGTGACAATAATATCATGGCTATTAATGGACTAACTATGGCAATGAATTTTATAAGTTGAATGTAGAAATAATTTTGCCCTCTTGGTTGGACAGGAAGAGCATCATCGATGAGAAGTGTATAGGCATTGTGAACGAACAGGTAATTGTCATCTTGAGTCAAACACACACTCATTATCATCTCATCTTTCTGTTATCATTACAATTCCAAAAGCAATTACATATTTAGATAGAGCAAACAAAGACACTCAGATCTAGATTTCATAGAGGCAAAAAGTGGAGGACAAGGTCGCCACACACACCTTTGTCTTGTGCACCATTGTCTAGGCTTCGGGTATAAATTATTAGTAGCATCCTAATCTCAAATAATATCTTTGTTATTTGCATCTGACACCTCAAGGGCAAGGTCACCCCACACACCTATGTCTTGTGCGCCAATGTCCAAGCTTCAAGCATAGGTGCCTCTTTGCATCTCATTTACAAATTTGCACTTGATGTGTGCATGCCTGGTATGAAACTACATGTACATGCTAATTCTTGTTGATTTCATAACATTAAACCTAGATCTTGCATTTGATTAACATCTTTTTCATAGCTCATTTTCAACTCAATCAACGAGTACTAAATTCACCTTGTGATTGGTCCCTTTCTTATCAAATAGGAGGTTGATCCTATCGAGTTCATTCTCTTTTTAATGTAATCATTGTGAAGTAGGTTTAGTTCCTAGTTTGCATGGATAAACTTGTGAACCTTGTTTCCACACATTACATTTTTGTGAACTAGACATATCCTACACTTTCATATTTTTGATAGTGTTAGATCCAATTTAGATGCATTCATTCATTGTTTATGTACTTGCATAGGTGGAAAAATCATTAAAAAATGCACATAGTTATCTTTATCATTATGCATTTTGCATATGTTATTATTTGAAAAAGCAAATTGTTTTCATTGTGTTTCTATTTATTTAGTTCTATGTTGTATGTATTCCATAGATGTGATAGCAGCTTAGCCTCCCTTGTGTCACTCTATCACTCTCTTAAGGATACTCTTATCCATGAGGACACTTTGGTGCAAGAAGAGATATCAACACTTCTTTTAAAACTCTCCCTCCTAAGGGTGAGGTTTTCAAGCATGATGTTGATCTTTCTCATAAAAATGTTCATCTCCCATAAGAATATCTTAAAGCAAGAAGATTATATCATAAACACCTTCCTTAATGTCACTTACCTTCCATTTATGTTCTCTCTCCTTGAGATGAAGCATTGATGTATATTGTTATTCCTTATCCCAAATTTTTTGCTACTCATAAAAAATACCTTGGAGAAAGATGATGAAATCATTAGCACTTTCCTTTATGCTCTCCCTTCTAAAGATGAATCCTCAAAGAACAAAGAGCCTAATCAATTTGATACTATTCATCTTTCTAGTCGTGTGAAGCCTAAATTTGGTCAACATGCCTCCCAACCTCAAAACCCACATGTGATTGATGCCAAGAAACCAAAGAGTTGCAAATAAATATGTGAAACACATGACATGGAAAAGAAACTAGCACAAAAATATGGTCTCAAAGTGCCTCACACATATAACACTATAATCGACAAGCGAAATTCCAATGTTCTTCTCACTTCCATTCATCATCGCCCCACTCCTGAACCCTCATCTTAAGAAACGTATTGGTAGGGAACCTAATCTTGTTGAACAACTTCATACCACCTTAGCTAAGATATCCCTTGGGGATTTTATTCAAAGTTCACCTTATACCATGGGTTGCTCCAAGAAGCCTTACAAAATGTAGTTTCCCCTCATTGTGTTAGAAAAATTGTATAACATTCTAACAAGACGAATTGCCTTCTTTAGAGGTTGAAAATTGAAATGATCCACTTATGATCACACCTTGCATTTATGAATACAAAATAAGAGGTAACTTAATTGATAATGGGCCAACGCTTAATATTGTCACATTGACTTATCAGATAAGATAAATTGGGATTATTATTTCATTCAATCTTATTATCTCTGTGTTTGTGGCTTTGATAACGTTGTTAGAGAGCCACTTGTTGAATTCATATTACCTATCAAAGTATGACTCATGACTTTATCCACTCCTATCCACTCCTATACATGCCATGCCCAACAATGTCAATTGTAACCTTCTTCTAGGTAGACCATGTATTCATGCTATGAAAGCAATCCCTTCTACGCTTCATTGCACAATCAAATTCAGACATGAAATTGAAATATACACAATCAAGGTTGATCTTGATCCTTATGATGTTGTTTAAGATGAAATAAGATGCATATCTCCCTTCCACACTATGATTCCTTCAACAATACAATATTTATCATTGATGCTTTAGAAAAAAATTGGGTTAGATTAGATTTTACACCTTCCTTAATGGATATAAAGTCCATTGATCCAAGTATGAAGCCTCAAAGGAGCCTTGTTTGTCGCTTGTTCGAGCTTCTCCTGATTCTATTTCAATCTCTTCTTCCAACACATGTCTTGAAGATTATTTGGACTCTTTAAACTTTGAAACTAAGAATGAACCCTCTCCTTTAGATATTTCAACACCTCTATCTAATTTTGCACATGGATACAATGAACATGGTTTAGGATGAGTGCAAAAAAGTTTTAAAGGTCATATGAAATCTATATTACACTTTACCAAATAAGGTTTAGGTTTCTAACTTCCTCTTTTGTCAACATCCCCTCCCCCCGTTGTCTAGTGCATGTATGTCTTCTTATTCCAAATTTTTATTACAAAAAGATGGTATCTTGTTTGACCTTCTTCAAGCCAATTTGATTACCCTTATTTGGCCCAAACAAAGGAAAAAATGTAGACAATATCTTGAGAATGCTTCTTTTTGCAAGTATCGTCAACTCCATAACCACTCCACTAATGAATGTCAAACTTTGCATACTAAAATTCATCAATTTACTCATTCTCACATGATTCAAGTAATGGGTGACAATGAGTGGCATATTTGTCATCACCATTCTAAATAACACTTATGACCTATTATGTGGTTCCTCACTACGTGACATTGGAATCTTACCTTTTGGGGTCTCATTGTCATTCATGGTGGTACAATTTAAAGTGCAATCATACTCAATGAGCAACATAATAGCTTATTTATTATTTCCTCTATGCTTGGGTGCCAATAATAGTTTTTTAATCATTCCTTCTTTTGAAGGATTCACTTTTCCTTTGTTGACTTGCATCTTTCATAACTTAATGTCCTTTCTTGCACATAATTATCCTTCATGCGAGTACATGTGTGTTCCTTGTTTAGGATCTATTCCTTCAAATGGTATGTATTTTATGAATTATCTCTCCTTGGTAATGAAAGTGTACAATCATTCACTAGGAATCTACATTTCCTAGCAATGGGGAAGGTGTGTATTCTTATTCTCTTTCCCCTTTCAAAGATGTCATCTTTATTAAATATCTCCTCTATTTTTGGAGGTGAAAATATTAAGCCAAAGATCTCTTCCTACTTTCACTACGTGTCCCTCAAAAGGATCCTCATATACTTGTTGCGAGATATTTCTATAACAACTATCTCTTTTTGCTTCAAAAGAGTTATGCCTCCTTGGCTTGGAATGGTGTACATTGTTGCCTAAATGATATCTCCTTGGTGATGAAGGTGTTTATCCTTGTCTTTACTTTATACCTTAATACATCAACATAGTGTTATGTTGACATATTAAGGGGGGCATAAATACCTCCTTGTTGTTCATTATTGTGGGATTTCCTTACATACAATACTTTGTTTGGTTATCCTTTTTCAATTTGCACAAATCAATGGCCTTGCAATAATAAAACTTTGATTGGAACCCCTTTTGTAGGATGAGTTGACTAGCATAACACAACTTGCTAGACTATTTCAACTCTTCCTTTCTCTTCGATGGATCACCTAGCATAACATAGCTTGCTATTGCTAGAGAATTTTAACTCTAGTTATGATTTTTTACGTAAGTTCTTTTAGCGATACTTTAGTTTAGCTATAGTTGAGATATTTTTTGTTCCCCATGCTTTCACTTTAGTTCTCCTAATTTTAGGATTAGGGAATCTCTTTCTATCCATAAAAACACATCATTATGCATTGTAATTTAATTTTGTAATCTTTGCTTTTGAGGAATATGACATATTTTTTTGCTACTCTCATTTGTGGAAGGTATTCTAGTTTGTTATTTGGTCTTGCAAGCTTGTGTTGCAAACTTCAACATGGTACCATAGCTCAATCTTTAATTCAACATGCTATCAGAGCATGGATTCAACAAACCCCTTCTCAAGTTTTAATGGTTTCTTTTCTCGAAAGATCATTGTAGGGTCATCAGGTTTGTCTTCTTGTGTGGAGTTGGAGGTAGGCATTTTTTATTAGCTATTGAAGCAAAATAGGTGCTAGAAATTTTGAATTTTTTTTCATTTTCAAAAACTTTCCATTTTTTGGAAAATTTATATTTTCAAAAAAAATCTTTTTAGAAAGTTTCTACTTTTGGAAAATTTTATTTTTTTGGAAACCTTTCAAGTCTTCCAAGCCCCACTTGACATGCAGTTGGTTTTTTTGCCATAACTTGGTCATATGGAGTTGAAATCATGCAAATGAGATTGTAGACACCTAAAATTGTCCCATTTAATTAAATAAATATTTTTATTTATTTAATTATTTTATCCTAAGTCTTCTATTAATTGAATAAATTCTTATTTATTTAATTAATTCATTAATCATCTTCTAAGCCTTTTCTCATTTAAATAAATATTTTTATTTATTTAAATTGTCCTTTTCCTATATTAAATAAATATTTATTTATTTAATTGATCCCACTTCCTCTATTAATTAAATAAATCTTTATTTATTTAATTAATTCATTAGCCTTTTATACCCATGACATATGTCATTCAACTCTTAATTCTTCTCTTACCTACCCCCTTTATCATTTAATTATTTCCTCTACCTACCCTTTAATCCTAGTCGACCATTTATCTTTACACCTCTTAATCTTATCCCTCCATTTCTTACAATGTTCTCTATGTAAGAGGATGCTTCCTTCATTACCAACCCTAACAACTACGTCAATCAAGCCTTCTTGCAATCAAGCTATCAACCACATTTTCATTCTTTGTTGAGCTCTTGTACACACATAAAATCTGAGAGCAAATATATCGAACAAGATCAATAGAGATAGGAAGAAATAGAGATTGAAACCCTACTTGACATGTGAATGGTATACTTTGTTTTATTTTGTTGATTTTCATGGTCTTAGGTATCTTCATTTGTGTATGGTGGATGCTTTTCATTGTTAGGCTAGGGTTTTATGGTTGGATCTTTGTTAGCCTTTGAATATTATTGTTTTCATCATCCATTTTCACTGTATATAGAGATATCATTAGAAAGCTAGTTTCAACACCCATCTAGTAGTTAAAGTTATTTTTTCAGATCCTTCTTCAATTTTCTATACCAGGCTTCCAAAGTAAGATCTTCAATTTCACACTTTTGGGCCCATTTATTTCACATTCAGACTTTGTTTTTCAAAACCAAAACATCATTGAAAAGATCGTGTAGTCTTTTTTCCAAATCTACTATTTTTTTCTAGATTTTACCCCAGGTATTTGTTATTTAGTCTTTCGTGTTTTCACTTAATGACTAATTACTTGGTTATTTTGGCTCATGGAAACTTTCTGTTTACATTAGATGACTTCCATAGGGGGTTTTTTGCATGTATTTCCAACACTTTTACCTATTTAGGCACTTTGAGAATCTTTTTCACACACTTATTTGTTTGTTGATACACTAAAATAAAGTGCCACTTTTGTGTACAGTTTTTAGAGATTTTGCACATTTTGTTGTGTATGATATAATAAAGTGCAATGGGGGGTTGTGTAGTGCCTTTTATTTTTCCATCACACCTTTATTCGATGAATGTCCCTCTATGATAACATCAAATCCTAGAGATTTTTGTCCCATGTGTGTGTGTGCATTAGTTGCATACCCTTTTTCAATTACATGTACTTTCTTGTGCACGTTCAAATGTTTATTCTCCTTCATGCACTCTATGGCGACACATAGTTTTAGTGGACCTGTCATGCCTCTCCCTTGTCAATATTATGGGGTGGTTTCTACCATTGGTGCTAATGCTTCCTTTGTTTCTCTTTGGAGTGAGCTATATATTTAATATTTATTCCTATGTATTATCCAGATGCAATGGTTGTATTTTGATGAGATGGAGCTTTTACCATATAGACCCTCTTGCATTCCAATTTTGTGGAGGAAACTTCTCATGAGTTGATAAGTTCTTTGGACCAATGACACGTATATTTTTTACTCTAAGAAGTTTACTCTTACATGTTTGAGTAGTGTCGTTGGGGTCACTCATGCAGATTCATGTGCCATCTGTGTCTTCAATTGTCTTGATTTTAATTTTATTTTCCATTTGATTGTTCAAGTAGTGTTGTTGGGGGCACTCATGTAGATTATTGTCTTCTTGATCCTGATCATCATCTTAGTTATAAAGGAGGTTCTTCATTCAACACTATAACAATCTCTTTGTTTGACAATTGTCTACAACTTCTTAGTGCTTCGAGGATCTTCTTATTCTTTTTTAGGATATTTTATTGGGTGCTTCTTATTCCTTTATTTTCTTTTTCTCTCTTTTGGAGAGGATATTTATCCCACTGGGTTTCTCTCCTTTCCTCTGTTTGTGAGATATTTCATTGCATTGGTTTGTACATAGGTACCTAATTAGGCCTTTTATTGCTAGGATCCATTTTTTGCATTCATGCATATAGATGCTTTTTACTTATCCCTAAGTTTCACTTAAGGGGGAGTGTTAGAGAATTTTAACTTTAGTTATTTTTTTTACTTAAGTTCACCTAGTGATACTTTAGTTTAGTTATAGTTGAACTTTTTTTGGCTCCCTGTGCTTTCACTTTAGTTTCCCTAATTTTAGGATTAGGACATCTTTTTCTCTCTATGCAAGTACTTCATTATGAATTGTAATTTAATTCTATAATATTTGCTTTTGAGGAATATGGCATATTTTTCTTGCTACTCTCTTTTGTGGAAGGTATTCTAGTTTGGTATTTGATCTTGTAGGCTTGTGTTGCAAATAGGGCTCCATCTTTGATTCAATAACTAGCCCATAGAATCCATGTTTCTTTTCTCTTTTCCTCATGAACCCATAACATAACACACTTTTCTACTGCTAGATCATGGTTTTGTGTACCCTCAATTGATATACGTACTTGTGCTTTATATAATCTCTCTTGCAATAACATGTTGAGAATGATATTAGTTGTTGAGATATTTTGATTATTGAGGTCTCTTTAACTAGTTGACTTGGAACTTTTGTTTTAGTACTAATATTGTTTACTTTGTGTATATTTGAAGGTTACTTACATGGATTGATAAGATCCTATGCTTGGGGGCTTGATCATCCCTTAGTGTTATACTATTCCTAGCTTGTTTCTCTCTCAGATGCTCCATCTCTTCATTTCTGCTTTACCATGAGTATGATCATGAGATCATAATCCACTAAAGTGGGGGTTAAATATAGCGTCATAAATCACCACCTTTAATTAGGGTGTCCAATGTCATACTCTCCTAGCACTCATTTTAGTATTTCCCATTTCTCTATGCATTGGAGGACCTTTATTGTATTAAATTAACGTTTAAATTAATATAATGAGTATTTCACTTTAATGCATCAACACTTTATTAATTGGGCCCTTATTTTAAGTGCGCCCCTTATCTTATTTTATTTAATACTTATATGGGTCCAATGTCATTTCAAAGGTCAATGCACCTTTTCCCACATCTAAATATTATAACTTTTCATATAAATTATGTTTCTAGTATTAGGGCCCTATTATCTCATGGCCCTAAAATTTTAGGCCTATTTTGTTGAGACATATGAGCTCAAATGCATCTAAAACTAATGCTATAAAAATAAACTCTAGATAATAAAAAGCACCTAAGTTTAGCTTAAGAGAAAAAGCAATTAAATGACCTAATTAATTAAATAATTAGATAATTGTCCTAATTACTCCAACAACCCCCCCTTAAGATTAACTTAGGGATAAGCTAAATATCTAATATGAGTGCAAAATGCATGCATGAATGAGACTTAGCAATTAGGCCTAATCAAGTACTCATGTGCAAACCAATGCAATGCAATGAAACTCATGCCAATGTAACTCTCACAACTGGAGAAAATGAGAAAACTCGGCAGGACAAAACTCCTCTCCAAAAGAGAGAAAAATAAATGTAAAATAAAGTACATGTGACAAACATGAAGGACTCAAGATGTCCCCCCAAGTATTGAATCAATCACATAAGTACAATCAAGATTCTCCCATGTAGGAGAGAAAACAAGAGACAATGTATTGCCCCATAAGAGAGAAGCTCCGATGTCGAAGATGAAGGCTTGAGGACGAATGCTGATAAAGATCCAAAAGTGGCAAACCACGTTCCCCCCTTTAGGAAGAAACAAATCAATTGGCCAATGTAAAAGAAACTTCATGAAATGACATGGAAGGAATAGTCTCATGATGTGTGCCATGGAAGACTTCTCAATTGTGTAATTGTCTGGATCAAGATATGCCAATTCAACTGAAACAAATACAAACAATTATGAAAATACCTGATGAACAACCTTGCAAGCACTGAAAATGGGATGGTCTAGGAATTCTCAAACCTCCATCAAAGAGGAATAGAGTATCTTCAATCATGTAACCACCAATGTCTAGAGTATGTGATGCGTCAAATAACCTTGTAATATCTGACAAGTACTCATCCCACTCTATTGAAACTGGAAGGGAAAAATCAACTGTAATGTCCCCAAAATTGGACATTACATCAGTAGTATTCCACAATTTGGTGAAGTCTCTACAAATGTATATTGGAAGACCATTATTCAATTGTGGTGCTTAAGAATGTCCGACTGAAGAATGTCCGCAAGTAACCATGGAATATTAATGGGAGCTGTGGATGGATTAATAACGAACGATGAGGCAATACTAAGCATGGATGCGCCTCACTCACTTAGGCGCTATGTTCACTCTCAGTGCTGTAAAGAATGGTTAGACGATAAAGACATGATTGTGTTAAGTTACCGTGACTATAATCTTAGCACGACTCCTTTTGTTGGGGGTGATCATACGCAAGCAATGATTTAATTGAAATGAAGTTTCATTACATATAAGAGCAACGACTAAAAGACTAGGTGCTGACGATGTCATCTAAAATCAAGCATTAAGAATCAGGACAATCATATTTATCAGGAGAAGCACGTATCGATAATAATAATTAACAAGACTAATTCATAAAACTTTAGTGCCACCGTAAATACTTAGTGATTAACTCCTCTAATGAACGATGCATCCAAAGAGATATAGTGGGTGGTAAAGATCACAAAACCTTGGCAAACAAATCTTTATGACTCCGGAGAAGACATTGACATTGACATGGGCGTCAATATTGTTCGAAAATACAATGTCCCACAATGTCCCTGAAGGATGAATGCGATAATACCATGGATAATACTCTCATCATTCCAGATAGTTGATACAATCAGATATTTAATCCCAAGTGATTAGCGTCTTTAGGCAATGCTTAAACATCAATTATAGTCCATACGGGAGGAAATTAATTAAGTTTGAAACGTAGCGACTTGAATAAAATAATTAATCATGAAGAAGTTGATTAGTATAAGTAATAGAAGGGTGCGATTGAGAAGGGATATGTCTATTCCAATCAAAGGATGCAACCATTCCACACCACGAGTATATTAAGGAGGATAGATAGTCATTACCAGCATGGTGGAAGTCATCTATTGTTTTATGGATCCATTTGGACTATCTGTAAAAGCTTTACTAGAGGCAAAAGATAACATCTGCATAAGATCATATTTGTAACAGGAGGAGCACATAATTCTGTATATAAAATCAGTTGGTTGAAAATAATACCATTTTGTAAATTTCTAAGGAGTATTGCATCCATCCATCCAGTCCCTATATTGTTCTTTGAATAATATTATTAATGCTTATTACTTATATTTCATAATCCGTATCAATTGCAAAGGAAAGTCATATTCTAAAATCAATTCATATTAGATAATTTCCCCTACTCCATAACAATCAGACAAAGGGGACATTACATCAACTTGCTGAACTGAACTGATCTTTGAAGATGTGGGAGGTGGAGGATCAAAACAAGTCTCAAGAACCTTAGTGGAAGATTGAAGCACACATAGGTTCAAGTGACCAAACCTCTCCTTGGGTTTCTTATCTATTCTTGATGCATGAGATGTAGGACCAGTCAATGGAGTTGTTGTCCCCAATTTTAGCTTGCTTAAAATTGTGGGGATAACCCTTGCAAAATTTATCTATTTCATAGTCCATGTCCTTTAAGCATGCATTTTGAGGTAATTTTTAAACACCCTTACATATATTCTAAACCCTCGAGTTGTCCTCTTGATCAGTCTCCTTTCATTTTTCTTCATTTTGTCAAAGTTTTCTAATTTTCAAAGTTAGAAAATGTTTACCTTATGCAATGTCAAATCTCAAGACTCGACATTACATAAGTGTATAGATTTTATATGTAATTCAAGTCTAAATACCCCCATTACATGTCCTATATGTAATTTGAGTCTCAAGACCCCCATTACATGTCTTATGCATTTTCACTTGTAATTCGGGTTTTGAAATCCAAATCACAACTTTTCCCAAACTTAATCAAATTTTCTTCCTTTTTTAATTTTTTGGATTTTTTATTCAATAACGCATGGTTTTTGTCAGATTTTTTTCCAGCTCCAAGAATGCTCAAATCCACTACTATGTCTCCATTCTAAATGACCCAAAAGCATAGGTTACCTTGCAACGATGTAAATACTTCAAGGACAATGATAATGAAGATGTGTCTCCAGGCACTTAGTTTCCTGTCTGTCATGCATTATGCAATTTGGTTTTTACATATAACATGTAAAATGAAAAGTTGTAATTACATATAAGAATAGTACAAGTCTATAATATCAAAAATATCATTCCTTGTAATTAATGTGACAAATGACACTTTTTATCCATGTCATCGAAGGTTAGGGTCCGCCATCATGTCCTTTTGTCCACTTAGATCATCCATGTCAGCTCTGGTCGAAGCATTGTCAACTTTGCCGACTTGTCACCTTCAAGGACACAGGCGCGATGTAGAGACGTCTGCGTGACGCGCTAGCATCCCGTGAATCTAACAACACAGAGGTTGTAAGCATTACACCTATACCTAGAAGGAATCTAAATGCCTTTGCATGCGCCCACCAACGTCCGAATTCCATCCTGAGCCTTTATCTTCCACTTTGGAGGCATTTGAAATTGATTCTTTGGCTAGTTTGGCAAGCTTCTTGTAGATTCAGCTCTTGGAGACCATTTTGGATAACATACTATCAACACCACCATTGTTGCAGAATTACCAAGCATTCCAAGCACTTCCAAGCATTCCAAGCACTTCCAAGCATTCCAATCTTCATTCATGATAGGGGAGTTATCTTAATCCTTTCTCTTGCATGTTTATCGGCTTTATTTCCAATTTCATGTTACATTGTTATTCTCTTTATTATTTATCTTTCCCGTGGTTTTCTTGTTCGTGGAGGTGGAAACACCGAAATGAGTGTCTAACTTAGGTAGACTCCAAAACATAACCCCCAACATTTTCCTTTCTTACATGTGTGTAGGTACATTGTCGTGAAGAGGAGATTGACTTGCGGAAAGCTTCATAGCGTGGACCTTTTGTTTGTTTATTTCTTTCCTTTTTCTCCTTCCATTCTATTTTGGTTATTTCGCATATCGCATTTAGTAGTTTAGTTGCATTGTTTTATGTACTTTTATTGCATCGTAATCACACTTGGAGATTTTTGTATGAACTTTGTACCTCATCCGTATAGGACGATAGTGCGTTGCACTGATGTCCTATATCCGTGCGCTCGTCTTGAGGATAGAGGCTTTGTAGAGTCGTCCAGAGACGCTTCTTGGGTGTTTGATACTTCCTGCATAAATCTATTATCCCTTGGCTCATCTTAGCACCAGTTCATAGAGGTAATTGGGAGGATAATTTGTCCTCAAGGATCCATCATCCTTGAGGTGGTAAATTCCCTCCATTACAAAGTCGAAATCAAATAGGACTCTACTGTTGAAAAAGTCAAAGTTAGTTTAGCTTTTCCCTTTTTTTCTCATAGCCTCCCCTCTATAAATATGAGAATTCTCATTGTAAAAATGGATATTTAACTTTATGCAACTATACTCTACCGAAGTGAAGAGCAAAGTGAAACTTTGAGTTCATTTGTAATTTTGCAAATTCAATAAAAAAGGAAAGCATTTTTGGCATTCAAATTTTGAGTTGAATTCACTGTGTTTCTTGGTGAGAATGTTCTTATGTTATTCTTGTCATAGAATCTAATTTGATCGAGTAAAAGTAGTGTATAGAAGTATTGTTGGAGAGTAGAGTAAATTCAATTTTGTGGACTTTCTGTTACAATTTAGAATTTACAAAGTAGATAACAATTTGAAGACTTTGAGTTTTTTTTTGTTATCGTAGTGAAAGTTTATGAATTTGTATGTAAATAGCAATATAAAGACTTTGAGTTTTATTTTGTTATCTTAGAGAAAGTTCATAGTGGGTTACAAAAGTTATTCATTAAAAAGATTGATAGGATAATAGTGTATTAAAGACTTTGTGCTTCATTACTATTTTTTTGGTTCCAGGAAGCAACATAAGACTTTGTGCTTTTACTTCGCTTCTTTATTATCTAAATTTTTTGTTGATATGGTTCTAGGTTGTTTCTTAAGAACTTGGTAATTTTATGAATTATTATTGCTCTTAATTGTAATATCCTTTCTAAAAAGAGAGAAAAGGATAAACATCTATTTAAAAAAAGAGAATGAGAAGCTTAGAATAGGATTAGTAGTTACAATTTTGTTTAAAGTTGTTTAGAGTAATAAGTAAGGGGGAGCCTTCCCTTTTAAATAAGAGAGATTTAATTTCACACAATGTGGCTGAAACCACCATTTTATAAACCTCACAAGTTTACAAAATTTTCAACCAACATGAGTTACATGCTCAATGGGAGAAAAATGTGATAACTCATACAACTGTGATGCATGATCAACATTTCCAAGTGAAAAAAGCTCTCTAATATGCAAATATTTGATAAGCATTGGATTAGCATTGGATTAGGGGTGAACTCAATTGTCTTGCATGTCCCATTGTGAGTAATCTGGTAAATGGAAAGGAGATTGGAAGATAATGTAGGGACACAAAGAACATTATTGAATGTGTCATCATAAACCTTAATAGAACCACTCCCATTAACACTCCTGCAAGTGTTATTACCAATCAAAAATTGTAGAAATGAACAACGCTCAAAAGAAGAGAATATATCATGTGATGATGCCATATGATGTGAGGCTCCTGAACCAAGAAGCCACTTAGAGGATTGAGAACATGTCGATGCAAATAGAGCATGGTCCTTCATCTTGTCTTCACCGCATGCCATAGAAAAAGAACCAGAATGTTCAGATGAAGATGTATTAGATAAAGGTAGCTGAATATTGTGGTTTTGGAGAAGATGCATGTCAACTCATCTATCTTCTTTACATGACACTAATGCTCATAATGTCATGGGTTAGTGCAATATGCACACTTCAACCTATCCTTCTTTGAGGATGACATGTTAGAAGAGGAAGACAAATCTGAAGAATCATGTGATCATGTTCCCTTGGTATGTTCATGTGACTTGGAATCCTTATGTTTCTATTTATTGTCTTTTTCATGTGAAGCTTTATGATTTGTGGTGCCCTCTGAAGCAATACGAGCTTGTGATTTGGAAGAATTCAATCAGCCCATCTGAACCAACTTTGTTTTCTCTCAAGTGGGTTGAGAATCAAACTCATCAAGTGAAGGCATGGTGAAATGAGTACAAAGAGAATCTCTAGTGGCACAAAATGTAGAAACAAAAAATGAATAATCAAGACCAAGCTTGGCAAGGATAGAGAGAATTAACTATGAGTCCTCCTTCTCAACGTTACATTGCTTCAACTGTAATTTGAGAGATTTGGGTTTGGTGAAGAAGTTCTGGATGCTATCAAAATCATTAAGATTAAAGTTAATAAGCTCATTCTCCAACTGGAAACCCGTTAATGCATCTTGCTTCCCAAATAGGGACTCTAATATAGTCTCTAGATCTAATTGTATGTTGTGTAAGACTCAACATGAAAGAGAATATTTGAAGAAATAGACATACACAATGTCCCAAAAGCCTTGTCACACCTATTGTACTAGTTTCTCTTCTCAGTAGTGTAGCATCATAAAATTGCGACCCTTGCAATTTTTGACCACATTAGGGTCCTCACGCATGAAAATCAAATCCCTAAGCCTGATCGAAGACCAAAGACTTTCTCAACACCTAAAAACTGCATCTTTCTTGCCCTCTGCACTGCTCGAATTGCATCCTGTCCTGGAAAAAAGGGCAGGAAAGGGGCGTGGGTGCCACGCCATTGTCCTCCCCTTCTCTGCTCTATTTTGGGGTAGGACCCTTTCCAATTTTGCATTGGAGGTTGTTCATTGAGCGGGAAAACTCCCCCAGTGTCGACCTGCGATGGTAAATCAGTTCAATAACTCTATTTGACGGGTATATAAGTTGCATTCACTTTCCCATTTTTGCATAAGATAAGAGAGAGGATAGACTTTTCATAAGCAAAGAAGTTTCATAGGTGAGAAGTTCATGAGACCAAGAATTTAAGAGCAATTAAGCATTCAAGAATCCCTTTCAAGCATTGAGCATCTCGAGTCTCCTTTCAAGGCTAGGTGTTGCATTCAAGTCAAGGATTCAACCATTGAAGAGGAGATTCACTCCAAAATTCAACTTCATACTAGCAATTCTATCAACATTTCTATCACAACCTCCCTTGAGGTGATTTACATTTCAATCTTTCATTTACATTTACTTGCAAGTACTTTCTTTCATCATTTGGTTAATTCCAAAACTAGGGTTTGACCTGAAGGGAAACCCCCAATCCCAACCCATTTTCCTCTCTTCTTTGTGTGTAGGTTGTAGGTGTGCAATTGCACTTTCATATTTTGACTCCATTTGCAGAGGCGAAAAAACCCTTTTCGTTTCACGGATTTTTCGGAGGACCGTGTACACTTTCGCCATGGTCAGAGAAACTTTTTCTCAAATTTGCAAGGCGGCTTCATCTCGACATATTATTGTCAGATCCAGGTGCACAACTTCATCCTACTCTTCTATGTCGAGTTATAATAAGATCTTTGTCACTTCTTCACTTGGTCATAAATACACAATTTAATCAATTCAAATCTCATTCCAGAAGACGGGATTAACTTACCGTTCTTATATCATTCATAATTCAATCTCCTTCTCTGGAGGTTGAATCTAGTGCATTTCCCCCCCTCTTCTAATGTAATGCATGAAAAGTGTTTGAAGGGAAATTTGAAGTGAAACTTTCATCTCTCCTCGGAGGGAAGAAAAGCTTTCCTCTAGATCTCTCATTCGCTCATTTTTCCCCACATTAAATTTTGGTGAATCCAATGTCTTGCATGCTTTCCTTTGAACAAAATTGCAAGTTTAATTTTTCTACACACCTAATGATTAATTCATTCAAAACCCTAGTTTTAAAATTGAAATTGAACTTGTGTTTTGCTTGCTATTGTCTTAGATTTGAAAATTGCTTTGTTTGTCAAATTCAATTTTCTCCTTGTCTTGTTCAATTTGCAAAATCAACTTTACAAAATTAAGTGGTTAATTGTTCAAACCCTAATTTTCAAAAATTATCTTGAACTTGTTGAAAAATTGAATTTTCATTCAATTTT
The DNA here is from genome assembly GCF_030272615.1 of Cryptomeria japonica. Classification (NCBI taxonomy): domain Eukaryota; kingdom Viridiplantae; phylum Streptophyta; class Pinopsida; order Cupressales; family Cupressaceae; genus Cryptomeria; species Cryptomeria japonica. The sequence goes on along the minus strand of NC_081414.1, from coordinate 876,813,371 downwards.
CAGATTTTTTACTGTTTTCAAATTTGTCTTCATTCCTACAATTCAAAATTTTAATTTCCTCTTCTTTTCAAAATTCAAATTTCAAAAATTAACTGGTTAGGTCATAAAACCCTAATTTTCAAAATTAATTGGATTTTGTATAAATTTCAATCAATTTCATTCAAATTCAGGTTTCTAAACATTTTCCAAGGTGTCCCTCCCCTTTAGGTTTAACCCTTTTCAAAATTGCAGCCCACATCTATTTTTTCTTCAAAACCCTAATAGGGTCCTATTTTCACATTTGAACCTTATTTTCGCCTATCTAGAAATCGTAGAATCCGTCAGTTTTTTGGGGTTAGCTTTAAAATCATCGTAATATTCATCCTTGAAAATTTTGAAAAAAGTTGGTCGGACCGTGTGCATTTTCACCACGGTCCTTGGCTTTTTCCCCAAAATTTTGGGAGATTGTTATGATTGTATTTAATAGCCTAAATCCATAAGATTGGCTACTTTTGTCGATTTTTGGTACCTCTAAAATAAAAAATATCTCCAAAATTCAACATTTCAAATTTTAAGAATTTTTTTAAAATTAAGAGGTTAATTATAATCTGCCCTGATTTTAAAATTTTTGTTTTTTTTATCAATTTTAAAATCAAGTGGTATCCCCTTGGCCCTAATTTTAAAATTACAATTTCCTTTGATTTATTATTTTGGAAATTGTGTCATTATCTTCCTCTAACAAAGTTCAAATTGTTTAATCATTATTTTCTTAAATTTTGCATTACTCAATTTCGTAAGCTTGGTTCAAAATTCAAAATTTTAATTTTCCCTCTAGTGCATGAGTTTTACCACTATTAGTCCTACCTATAATATCCTCGTTAGATGAAGTATTAGAATTAAGGCTTCCCAAGGTTTAATTACCAAGGAGATGGAGCATGATTTGGGTGACTTCTTTAATGAGGATAATGCTAATGCTCCCCATCCTAGTCTTGTCGCTATCTATCCAATTGATGAATCCCATGATAAACACAAAGAAGCTTGACTAGAGTTTCCATAGATCAACTTTCAAAATTGGACAATCAATTTGATAACTTTCAACAACGGATGTCTCAAGAGTACCCTAATAGTGAAGCTCTTCCATTAATTGAAGGCCTTAAACGCATGATTCAAAGTGATAAGAATGGAATTGATATATTGCATGGCATTGCTCATATTGTTGATTCTAATGTCATGCCTATCAAGAGTTGTGTTGAGAACTTAAGCTATTCACAACCTTTAAATCACACCAATTCTTCTATTCCTTTGACCACTTCAATGGCTAGTATTTCACTTCAAACATCATGGCTACATCAACTCAAAATGTCATTCCTATAGATATTGCTCATGGGGGCAATCCCCCTTCTTCATTTAATCCTCCATCTTTACCTATGTCTTCAATGAGTATTCCTATTATCCCTCAACCAATCAATGTGACACAAGCGGGCAATTCATTCAACAATTTTGTTCCTCTTTTAAGTGTCTCATTTCCTATGTAATCATCACCTGTGCCTACTTATCATAATATCCCACCACCTTATTCTCAATCCATGCCTTCCTTCAATAACATCACACCACCTTCTCAATCAACCATGTCTAAGATCAATTCTTCTACCGAAGCAACCATTAACAATATTGCTCTAATCGTGTCTTCCTTACAACAACAAATTGCTTCTATGAGTCAATCCAAGTTTAGTGTGCCTACCTTTGATGTTGCAAGCCCACTTTCTCTTGATATTGTTAAAGCCATTCCACCTAAGCATGTGGAGGTCCCTCAATTAGAACTCTATAATGGAAAAGGTGATCCTCTTATGCATGTCAAAACATTTCAAACATTGTGTACTGATTTTGCTTATGATCAAATATTGCTTGCAAAACTGTTCACAAGAACATTAAGAGATAAGGCTTTACAATGGTATTTCTCTTTTCCTTCTTATTCCATCACTTCTTTTCAACAACTAGCAAATACTTTCATCCAACAATTTCAAAATAACATTGGTCCTAAAATCACTTTGACTGATTCAATGCATTGTAAACAAGGTGCTAAAGAAAAAGTGATTGATTTCATTGGTAGATATAAGCATTTGTGTGCTCAAGTTTCTTTTCATGTACTTGATAATGATATTTAAAGAATTTTTATTTCTAATTTGCAAAAAGATATCAGAAAAAATCTTCTTTTGTCTGATTTTACTTCCTTTCCGCAGTTGTGCACAACACTCCACAATTATCAACTAGTTGTGAGTCAAATGGAGAGATCCACTCCTATGGCTCCGAGTGATAAAGGGGAGAATGTTCAACAACCTTTTGTGAAGTTCAAACCAACAAAAATCCTCATCAAGTTCAATGATACAATCAACAACAATAAAGTGAATGCTACAACAAGCGTGCCTCCTATTTCTAAATTTTTCAAAAGAGAAAGACAATTTACTCCTTTGAATGAATATTTACATAGTATTATGTCTCAGTTGTTGCAAACAAATGTTATCAAAATTCCTCCTATAAAACAAGTTGATCCTTCTAAACTTGCATCCCCTTATTTTGATAATAATTCCTTTTGTCAATTTCATCGTCAGCTTGGCCATGATACTGAGAAATGTTTCACATTGAAAAGTAAGATTTAAGATTTGATTGATAACAATACAATATCTGTGGCAGGTGTGAATGATAAGGGAAATAAATCAGGTCCTCCCCCTAATCAGAATCTTAAAATTTTTACTGGTCATTTGCCTTCTCATACCTCTAACGTGATTGAGACTAAGTATACTTCTTTCTCCTTCGAGGAATTCACTTCTATGGCTCTGAACTTGGTAAATATGGTAGAAAAACATGAGATACTCCTAAGGATTCTTGTATTACATTTGACTCTAGTGAGACCATTAGAGCACCCAATGGCACTTTATACATAGTTGCGAAGGTTAAGGATATCTCTTGCCGTGGTGCTCTCGTTGATCCCTCTTGAGTGGTTAACATCATCACTAAGGAGTATCTTTTCACTTTATGGTTGCATAAACTAATATATGATGCCTCTAATGTAGTTGTGAAGTTATTTGATGGATTCTCTTGTCCTACCATTGGCTCTATCACCCTTCCTATTGAATTTCATACTAAATCTATGGATGTTGACTTTGTTATCATACCCTCTTCTGAGCAATTCCATGTGAAGTTGGGCAATCCTTGGCTATCTTCCATGAAGGCTATTGCTTCTCCAATCCACAAGTGTTTGAAATTTCCTCACAATGGTGAAATATAACTGTGAACCATAGCTTATTTAGACCATCCGAAAGAAGCCCCGGTGCTCCTATTGATTTCTTTTGGCCTGAGCAATTTCAATCTCTTCTATCAAGGAGCGATGCTCCTTTTCAATCTTATCAAAAATGGAAGAAAGATATGATCTTATCCATAAGTCAACCTAGATCCCCAACATTTGACATTCCTATCATACTTGAAGATGAGGTTTTTCCGCTCACGAATAGAACTAATCTCCCTTCTAAGGAAGATCTCCAATCTATTCCTATGGATATGACTATGCCTTCTCCTAAGAAGAACAATAATATTCCTCCTAAGGTTAGACTTGTACCTCCTCCTCATGACGAACCTGGTCTTCTTCCTACACCTAACATTCCTCCTTTATATGGTGCAGTTCTACCTCCTTCCTCTTATAGAGAGAAGAGGCCTGCTTCTCCTCTTGTCCAACCTAAAACAATTTTTCCTTCTTGATCTTCCCTTTTCTCCTAAACAATATGTTGAACCTAGCTCTCCAAATCTTAAGTTGCAAAAAACATGTGATGCTTTTACTTCTATTCATGTGTGAGCTCCTCTTTCTATAAATCTTGATGAGGAATTAGGTAACAATGTTATTCACGATGGAAATATAACTTCTAATGCTTCTGATAGTGATTATGAATATGTTGATGTTGACAAGCATTTATCAACTGAATTCTCAAAAGCCTTAATCCTAGCTCCTAGAGACGAACAAAGTGACTTACTACATGAGCATAATCCTTGTTTGGATCTTGTGATAGCTGCCTTTGTTGTGCTTGATGTCGCTCCTTTGGCATGTTGCCCATCTTCCCGAATAGTGATCACCAAGATCGGGAGGTGGATGTTGTTGACGTGTGTTTTGACCAACAGTCAGGTAGTTTATGCAAACATTCGCCACCTCTCCTGAAAAGTAACGGGTTCGGAAGAACTCACTGCTCCAAGGTCTCTATAGCCGGGTCTCGACGGTGATGGGCAGCCCAATGGTTGATGTGGTCATACCTGTAAAGGGGCCTGCTAGTTAGAACTAAATCTCGCTGGTTACGGATAACTGCACTTCCTCTCTTTTTGTATTTTTATGGTTTAAGATTCTCTGGGAAACAAAAGCGAAGCGTAAAGGGAAACAAGAAAATAACAATAAAGACCAATATAATGACAACTTAATGAACTACTCAATTAGTTCTATGCAATCCAAGCAATTATCAAATATTATCCAAATTAGCATTCAACAACGGACCTCCAAAAAACTTGCAAAATCATCAATTTCATAAGTCTATGGAAATAAAATCATCAACAATATGGCCTATCACAATGATTCCCATACACCACTGACGTGTGCAATATGATTCATAAAGTGATAGACAAAAATATTAAACCACGTTGCTAACTCCAAATAATAGACATTACCATATTACACAAAACAATTTGCTAGAATATGAACGTAGACCAAGCAATCTACAAGCTGCTTTTCATATTAATCTCCACGAATGTATAACAAAAATAACTCAGACTTCTTAATCAATCTGCAAAATATTCTAAAATCTCTAAGTAGGCCACAAATCATCAATTTGGGACCCTTACAAATGAATCCAACTTCTCAATTTATAGAAGTTCTTTACCCTACTATCTAGGAAATAACTCTATTCTAAATTAAGAATTGACCCTAGGAGTCGCAGTTAACTTGCAAGTTTCCGCCTTGACACTCCACTTAACAACTACAAAATGGGGACTGCATGAGCACTACGAAAATCCTACTAGGTGAGCCATGTTTTCGTAATCATGCAGAATTTCTCTCAAAATTGAAACTCGAGTAGGAGCCGCAGTTAAAAATTAAGGAAAAAAATCTTTTCTATATTTAGCAATTGTGTGCTTATCTTTTATTTCTTGATAAAAGCTTTGTAATTATCAATTATACATGCAACTATTTGAACCAGAGGATCCGCTACATGCTTAACTTTGAACTTATACTTCTTCAAAACTTCATCTGCTTGTGTTCCCACTTCCTCCAACTCTTTCACTGTGTGTGCCACCTCTTGACATTGAGTAATCAGATACGTGTATCTGTCCATAAGCGTGACATCAAACTGGGTCAAGGGTCCTAGGCGTTGTGCCTCATATGAATCCTACTGATTCAAAACTTGTTGTTGGTCCATTATTCCTGTATCAGCTAATCTGAGGCCAAAAGTCCTAGCATATTCTTTACAAAATTCTCGTATGACAAAATTTCCCTAAGGAGAGGGTCTCGAATCTCGGTCATATCATTGATATATTGCTAAAACATTTCAATCTTTAGCTCTAGGATATATACATAAGACAAGAAGTTTTTATAACCGTCATCCCCTAAGAGGTCCTCCTTTACCACCGTCTCTTCTCCTAGCCACCATACCTTTTTCAAAACTTGGAATTGTTTAGTGAAAATGTTCGACTTTCGTTCCCATTGTGTGGAAGAGGAAGCCAAAGCTCCGCCTACCTGTACCGCCTTACTATACATCCCCATAGTATTTTTCAAAAATAATCTTATTTTGGTTGTATTTACTTGGGCCCATGACTTGGCTGCAGCTGCCACCCGCCTTACCCCCACTAACGCTTTTACTTCTTCTTCTGGCAGCGATGAGGTAGAGGGTAAGTCATCAGTTCTGCATGAGTCCAGGGGTTTGCTCATTTCAATTAGCAGCTGCTTATATTGTCCTAATTGTGCTTTGAGCTCCACGTTGGAAGTATGCTCCTTCTCTACACGTCCTCTGACGACGCTCGTGGCTAACTCCAAAGTATCTAACTCCCCCCATTTGGTTTGCTTGCCCAAATTTATCTGTGATATTTGGTACTTGGGAGAAGCTTGTCCCTCGGCCTGAGATGGAACTACCACATTTGCAATCACTTCACCGGAACTAGTTTTTGATAGGTGATGGATAGTTTTCAACTTCTTAGCCTTTGGTGGCTCCTCGGTGATTACCTGTTGTAGAATGACCTTAGGGAGCTCTACTTTTCTCTTTTTCTTCCCAAAGGTAAATTCCATCCATTGCGGTATATCTTCATCCTTGTCATCTTGATGTGACACAATATCCACAGTTATAACATGAACCTCTGCCTGCTCCTCTACTTCGGCCTGCTCGGTGTCTTAAGTTGGTATAACTTGACTTGCTAAATTGATTTGGAGAGCTTGTTGCTTGTGTAACTCTCCTAGTTTGCCACTAACCTCCTCATTAAATGTCATTTCTTCATCGCTTGCCTTTGTTTCCCCTTGCTCGACTGCTATATCCTTAAGAAGGTCCTCTTGATCTTGAGGGGTTAGAATCAATCTTTCATTCAACATGTCTTCTGCCTCATCCCCTTCTTGTTTGCCTTCTAGCGATCGTTGTTGCTCAAGATCCTCTTCCTCCTTATCAGAATCAGACTCGATGTTTCTAACTTTCATTCCTTCAGTGGTAGACGTGAAGCCTTGCACTCCAGGCTGCCCCACAGATATATTGACTAGTGGTGATGTAGGGGCACTGGTGCCTGGAGCATTTGTGGGATCTGTTGAAGGTGGTTGAGCGGGTATCTCCTCAGTAGCTTCTATATTTTCTTCTTGTCCTTGGGTACCCTCTCTTTCAGTGCTCCCTATAGTCATCCTTGGTGGGAGAACTTTGGCCAGTGGTACTGCTCCTAATCTGTCGGTCACTCCTAGGTCTGCAACCTTCTTTAATAGTTCAGACTCCCTCATATTCTCTTGGAGTTTCTTCAGTAAGTCCTCAGTGCTTTCTTGAGGTTTGTTTTCTTCACCTAGATCGGTGGACGTGTTTTGCCTTGAGGCTAACCTTGTCTTTCGAGCATACTCCTTATGGCCCCTTGACTAAGGTACCCCTGAGGTGGATTCCTTTTGTTTCGCCTTTGAGACGCTAGGCCTTACCCTTTGGCGTAACCATTTCTTAGTCCTGTTGATGACCACCTGGGAGACCTTTTCCATATTTGTATCTTCACTAGCAAACCATTTTATTGGGGAGAGGGGTCTTTTATCTATCCTTGATTCTTTATAAGTTGGATCAAGTAAGTCACCATCATCCCTAAGGTCTTTAGGGAGGCTAGTCTGGATTCCAAAATCTCTCACCTGTGGGACATATAACTTGTTATAGTTCTTCTCCCTAACCTCAAAACTATCTTGCAAGTCGGCCCAAAAGTCCTCCAAGATGGGCCTGTGTCCCTCATATGCCTTAAGCATAGCTTGCTTAAGTTTCCCATAGGGATCATAAAATTCCCTAGCATGATCATATTCCTTCAAGTTTAAATCTTGAAGCTCTTGTTTTGCCAGCTTTGCTACTTGTATCTTAGAATAGGCAAAGTACCCAATAGATACTGAGAAATCAATACCTATTTTATGCTTTGATGACAGAAGTGACTGGAGGCCTACAAGTTGCCTTACATATTCCAGCAGAAATATCCTATCATTACAATATCAAGGCAACAACATTAGGTTACCTATTAATCCACTAACCCTGATGTAAGTGGAGCGTGGGTTTTAGATGAACCAACATGCCCACTCTCAGATGATAGCCATAGCCTCTAGGCTAATCCAATATCCTGCATCTCCTGTCAATTTAATTATTATTGGGAAGATGAAGGCATCATTCACTCTCTTGAAATGAGTCTTTGCATTAGCTAGAGTGAGTTGGGAATAATACAACCATATCTTCTTATGTCCTTCCTCCTCTCTCAATTGACCTTCTGCCTGTAGCCCTGGAAACTTTCCAGCTCTAGCAGCTACCCAGATGACATATGACGTGAAAAAGAACTTCTGAGTATGCTGAACTTCTTTAATCTGCTTGCAGATATTGTCAGAGAGGATTTGCGGCCAATCAAAATATTGTTTTCCTATTAAAATAGTGCTCATGAATTAGAACATCCAGGGATAAAAATGCCTGCAATCCGGCTTGCCAAAGGCCCTGCTGAGCATGATGATTAAATCTCTTTGAGGCTCTTTGAAGTCCGCCCTTAGAATCTCCATTGCCTTGAGTCTTGTCTTTCTTTCTTCTTCTAACCAGTTTGTATTCATGTGCCTCTTACTAGCTGATGTCTTGTCATTCCATGCCTTCAAGGCCTCTTCTTCAGTCAACATAAATACTTCCTCTCTGGTTGGGATTCCAAAGACGAACCCAAGCATATCTGGAGACAAGTTTATGACTATCTTTCCTTGTGCATTTGTGCACTTTCTAGTTTTTGGGTTATAGAATGGTGCGATGGTCATTATGAAGTTTGGTGCCTGTATTTAATGTGGGAAAATAGTGGCTTCAACTAGGCCAGACCTCTCGATTCTTCAATGGAGTGCCTCCAGACTAGGTTTTTCCAACTGCGCCTTGATATCTTCAACTTCTATATGGCCAATTTCAGTATTCGTGACCCATCCGATTTGATCCTCTAGCTTTGAAACATATACCTGTCCTTGATAATGGTATTTCATGGTGGTCGGGATTCTATCAATTTTTTTGCCTCTTTTGTTGGAGGATGAGTCCATCTAACCACTCGAACCTGCAAATAGAATGCAAATCCTCGGTTTTTTGACAAGCATAAAGATTGATTTACCTCGGGACTTCGGGGTCTTGGGGTCCTGGGATAGGCATAGGTGAAGAAGGCCCGGAACTCCAGGGTTCTAAGGTTCTGGGCTTATATTGGGTGCAAAAGGAATCCCGGAACTCCGGGGGTCTGGGGTTTCGGGGTTGAGAGCTACCTGGAACTCCGAGGATCCGGGGTTAGGTCGAACAGCCATTGGAACTCCGAGGGTCTGAAGTTCCGGGGGCAAAAAAACCAACTACCCAAAACTCTGGGGGTTTGGGCTTAAGAAAATAGGGCACACAAAAACAAGCAAAGCGCAAAGAAAAACAAACAAAGACATAAATCAAAATGAGGAGAAAAACTAAACCAAAAAACCAACAACAAGGGCAAGAAAAATTCACCAACCTGGTGAAACAAGATGCCTGAAAATGCCAAGGAAAACTCGTAGGTTCGGAGGTTCGCAACTTGGAGCTAGGGAGGAGGAGCTGTGGATGCACAAATGAACTTTTAAAAGTCCATAATCTCTATTTATAGCACCCCCCAAGTCTGTTCGTACGAAGGCGTTAAACACGACCTCCGGACTCCGGGGTCTTGAGGTTCCGAGTTCGACAAAAAAGGAACACCCTACCCCGGAACTCCAAGAGTCTAGGGTTCCGAAGCAGATAAGGAGGCCTCTTACCTCGGGACTCCGGGAATTTGGGGTTCCGAAGCAGACAAGGAGGCCTCTTACCTCGGGACTCCGGGAATCTGGGGTTCCGAGGTCAAAAGCAAAAGCGACCTCGGGACTTCAAAGTTCCGAGGTAAAAAACAAAAAGGACCTCGGTAAAAAGCAAAAAGGACCTCAGGACTCCGGGACACCGGAGTCCCAAGGTCAAAAGCAAAAAAGGGACCTCGGGACTCCGGAATGGATTCTGGAGTTCCAAGGTCAAAAACCAAAGAAAAGAAAAGGGAAAACAAAGGGGACCCAAATTTTGACTCAAGGAGACTAATGGGGAAATAGATATGCTAGGCATAACAGATGTCATGCTTGATTAGTAACATTAGCACTGTAGATCTCTTCTCCCTCTCCTTTCTTGCTCTTTTGTGACAATTCTTCTATGCGTATCCCTGTTCGTCTATTGTTTCCTTAATGTCTATTTGGGGACGATGCAAAGCATTGAGATATTTTCTTGGTCTCTTTCATGTTGACTCAATAGACTCTTGTCTTCCCTCTTCTTCCAAGGAAGTTTCCTTTCTTTGGGGAATGATGATTATTATATGCATACAAATAAATGATATACATTAGTTATCATACAACATACTGACCCCAAGGAAAGTGAAACTGCCTTATGTTTTGTGTTCATTATCCTTGGATTTATTCCTCACTTGGGGGCTAAGTCCTTGTGATAACGTGCTCCCTCTCTTCTATCTCTCTTGAGTGTATCTTACCTTAAAGCAATCACCCCCGATAAGACGAGCATGATCGCTTTAAGGTGGGGGCATACACTCCGCTCATATTTTCCTTCTTGATACTTATAATTATTTAGTGAACTTGGCTTTGCTTCGTAATTTTTGTATCTTTTTCGTGACTCATGTTGAGGGGAACCTTGCTACTTGCAGTCACATTTTTTCCTTCTTGATCTTCCCTTTTACTTTGTCAATTGATGTCGTAAGATCCTTAGTCCACTGGGGGCTTGGTGCATCTTGCCTCCTTGATGTGGTAGAAGTCTTTCAATCTCATTTCCTTGTACTTTACCGATAGTATTGGCGTACGTTCATACTCTCGCTAAAGTGGGGGCTAAATGTAGTGTCATAAAATTACGACCCTTGCAATTTTCAACCACATTAGGGTTCTCATGCATGTGAATCAACTCCCTAAGCCTGATCGTAGACTAGAGACTTGCTCAACACCTGAAAAATTGCATCTTTCTTGCCCTCCGCATTGCCCGAATTGCATCTTGTCCTCAAAAAAAGGGCAAGATAGGGGCGTGGCGCCCTTGTCCTCCCCTGTCCCTGCCCTATTTTGGGGATTGACCCTTTCCAATTTAGCATTGGAGGTTGTGCATTGAGTGAGAAAACTCCCTCAACGTCGGCCTGCGATGGAAAATTAGTTCAATAACTCTATTTGACGGGTATATAAGTTGCATTCACTTTCCCATTTTTGCATAATATAAGAGAGAGGAAAGAGTTTTCATAAGCAAAGAAGTTTCATAGGTGAGAAGTTCATGAGACCAAGCATTCAAGAGAAATTAAGCATTCAAGCATCCCTTTCAAGCATTGAGCATCTCAAGTCTCCTTTCAAGGCTAGGTGTTGCATTCAAGTCAAGGATTCAACCATTGAAGAGGAGATTCACTCCAACATTCAACTTCATACAAGCAATTCTATCAACATTTCTATCACAACCTCCCTCGAGGTGATTTACATTTTAGTCTTTCATTTACATTTACTTGTAATTACTTTCTTTCATCATTAGGTTAATTCCAAAACTGGGGTTTGACATGAAGGCAAGCCCCCAATCCCAACCCCTTTTCCTCTCTTTTTTGTGTATAGGTTGCAGGTGCGCAACTGTACTTTTGGATTTGGACTCCATTTGTAGAGACGGAAAAATCCTTTTTCTTTCGTGGGTTTTTCAAAGGACCGTGTACACTTTCCCCATGGTCTAGGCAACTTTTTCTCAAATTCATAGGGCGACTTCATCTCGACATATTATTACCAGATCTAGATGCACAACTTCATCCTATGCTTCTATCTTGAGTTATAATCAGATCTTTGTCACTTTTTCACTTGGTCATAAGTATGCAATTCAATCAATTCAAATCTCATTCCAGAAGAGGGGATTAACTTACCATTCTTATATCACTCAGAATTCAATCTCCTTCTCTAGAGGTTGAATCTAGTGCATTTCCCCCCTTCTTCTAATGTAATGCGTGAAAAGTGTTTGAAGGGAAATCCGAAGTGAAACTTTCATCTCTCATCGGAGGGAAGAAAAACTTTCCTCTAGATCTCTCATTCACTCATTTTCCCCCACGTTACAAGTAGTAACTATAGGCTCAAATTTTGTACCCATGGTAATCTTGTAGAACGCCAAATGCTTTAGTTGAATCTTCATTTAGTTTTTCTAACCATAGTAGTTGAATGGAGTAAGGTGTGCAATATGATGTGGATCCATGATAATTATAAAAAAAGTACAAAAATGGACTGATACAACAATATCTTTCCTATCAATGCCAAAAAATTCCACTTGAATCACATAAAATTAACTGATTTTGCACGTTTTCCAATAAAGAACTCAAAAAGGACAAGATTGAGATCTTTGAGTACCTGGTCAAAATTCTACAAAAAAGACATTAGATCTAGATAGAGGACTCCAAGATATTTTTGAAGACATTTGGTTTTCAGAAAATAGAGTCTAAATGTGCAAGTTATGTCCCTGAAAGCACAAAAATGAAGGGTGACTTTGGAGGCTTTGTTAGAAAAATAAGTGTAGGATCTAGAAAAATGACCTACAAATTTAGATCAGTGTCAAACCATCTTTCCAATTATGAGATTATGTTTGAATAAACCAAGATCAAGGAGACCAAAAGATAGCACAATGACAAGAGAGATAAAATATGACAAGAATAAACTATATTCCTATCAAGATGCAAAAGAGATCAACTGGATCATCATTAATTACATACAATTTAAATGAGTTTGCTTATAAGGTAAGGGTGAGAGACGAGATAGCACACAATGATTACATGTGGCTCAATGAGATGCAAGGGTAGGTAGGAGAAATATTAAAATATTCCACATGAGGTGGATCACCCACCGAAGGTGGTATGTAACAACAAGATCACAGCGTAAAAGGTGGAAATTCTCCCACACACACACTCCCAATGTATGCACATCTCCCTAAGTGTCTCATATGCAAACTACTATGTTATGCATGTACCTAAGTAAACTTAAGTAAGGTGAAATTATATCCAACACGAATAAATAATTACACCAACACTAATAATATTGTACAATTTCAACTTCATATGACAAGGTTATGAGCAAATGTTAGGGTTTAGGCAGATCTAGAGCAAATATGAATTAACAATTATATGCAGACACAAACACAAAAATGAAGAAAAATACATAACATGAAGATTTAATGTGGTTCACCCAAGATGGGCTACATCCACAGAACATAACTATCCAATCTTTTCTTATTATCCAGTAAATCAATACAACACTGTTACAATGCCTTTTTTACATTCTAGCTGCTTATAACATGCACTTTTTAGAGCAACAAACAAAGTCGACCTTTTTAGAGTTTTTTCAATGTCATTTTTTTTTGAGGATACAATACAAGTGTATAGTACTTGCATGATCAGTTGCCACATATTAATAGCAAAAAACCATAACTAAAGCATTGCACAGTAGTGTTCGGTGTGGAGCCTGATCAGTCTCCAAGTGGGAGATTGTTGAAATGTGGCGACTGATTAGCAAAGTACTATACACTCAACACGTATCCTTGTCGGGGTATTTTTTTGATGAAAACCAACATTGTAATTAACCCCTAACAGCATATCCGAATCAAATATGAACTAACAATTATATGCAAATTTAAATACAAAAGATAAAGAAATAAAATAGGACACAGATAACACAAAGATTTAACGTGGTTCACCCAAAATGGGTTACGTCCACCATACACAACCGTCCAATCTTTCTGATTATCCAACAAAAATAGTACATCAACATTACAATGCCTTAAGCATCCCAGCCACTTATAACATGCATTTTTAGGGCAAAAACAAAGTTGGCATTTTTAGGGTTTAATTACAATGTCGGTTTTCATCAAAAAAATACCCCGGTAAGGATACGTGCTGAGTGTACAGTACTTTGCTAATTAGTCGCCACATTTCAACAATCTCCCACTTGGAGACTGGTCAGGCTCCACACCGAACAATCTCCCACTTGGAGACTGATACTACACGACACCACTGTACATGCAACATCCACTGGGACTCGACTGGTATACATTCCACAATTATCAATCAAGAAGACCAACAGAAACTGATGAAGAAATCATCTTCTCCTGTGGAACTACCTTTGTAAACATATCGGTAGGATTCTCACTCGTGTGAATCTTCTCAAGCCGTAACTAACCCTCCTCCAAAACAGTCCGGATGAAGTGGTACCTGAGCTGAATGTGCTTTGTCCTTGAATGAAAAGCAGAGTTCTTCACAAGATGAATGGCACTCTGGCTATCAGTATACAATGGGCGATCCTCCTGTGTTTGACCCAATTCCTCTAGAAAACATTGTAACCAAATCATCTCCTTGTTGGCTTCTGTAGCAGCAACATACTCAACTTCAGTTGTTGAAAGTGCAACAACCTTTTGCAGCCTAGAAATCCAACTGACTGCAGTTCCCCCTATAGTAAAAACATACCCTGTAGTACTCCTCCATGAATCAATATCACTCGCCAGATCAGAGTCAACAAATCCACTTAGAGCAGCATTAGATCCTTTGAAACATAATGTCTTCATAGTAGTTCCTTTTAAATATCGAAGAATCCATTTCACAACATTCCAATGTTCCATACCCAGATTACTCATAAACCTGCTCACAACTCCCAGTGCAATATCTGGCCTTGTGCATACCATTGCATACATCAGACTGCCAACAGCTGATGAATACGGGATGTTAGACATTTTATTAACCTCTTCCTGTGTCTTTGGGCACATCTCCTTAGTCAATTTGAAATGACTAGCCAAAGGTGTACTAACTACTTTTGCATCCTCCATGTTAAATCTTTTCAACACCTTCTTTATATACTCACTTTGGGACAAATTCAAGGTTCTATTTTTCCTATCCCGTGTAATCCTCATACCGAGAATTTACTTAGCTGCACCCAAATCCTTCATAGCAAATGACCTGGCTAATTTCTATTTAAGATCATTTATATGTTGCATGTTAGACCCAACAACAAGCATGCCATCAACATAAAGCAACAGGATAATATAACTGCCATTATCAAATCTCTTAAAATGTACACAATGATCAGAATGACATCTATGATAACCGTGTTCAGCCATGAAACTATCAAATTTTAAATACCATTGTTGGGGTGCTTGCTTTAGGCCATACAGACTTTTCTTCAACCTGCACACCAAGTTCTCCTTACCTTTGACCTCATATCCATGTGGTTGCAACATGTAAATTTCCTCCTCCAAATCTCCATGGAGAAAAGTTGTTTTCACATCTAATTGTTCAAGATGTAATTCATCTGCAGCCACAAGACTAAGAATAGTTCTAATTGAAGTCATTTTTACAACTGGAGAAAATATTTCATCATAATCTATACCCTTTTTCTGTGCAAAACCTTTTACCACAAGTCTGACCTTATATCTTTTCTGACCTCCTTCCTCCTCCTTCAGCCGATAAACCCATTTGTTAGGCAAGACTCTTTTTTTGTAGGTAAAGGGACTAAGTCCCAAGTCTTATTTTTCATCAAGGGTCCATCTCCTCTTTCATGCCTAGCTCCCACTGTTGTTTGGCATCCACCTGCATTGCTTCTTCATATTCTTCTGGTTCACCACAATCAATTAATAATATAGAATACAAAGAAGGAGAAAATCTTTCAGGGGGTCTACTTGACCTCGTAGAACGTTTAACACTTGCAGGAGTTTGTGGGACATTCTGTTGTTGCCGAGCATCAGGTACCTCTGGCATTTCATTTTCAGGAATCTCATCTAACACCACATATTCTTGCTTGTCCTGTTCATGCTTGTTTTCCTGCATCTGTTCTTTATACATAACCTTCTCATTGAATATAACATCTCTACTTTTAGTTATTTTCTTATTTTCAAAATCCCATAACCGATAGCCATATTCATCTATCCCATATCCAATGAAGGTACATTTATGAGATTTAGCATCAAGCTTGGTTCTGTTTTCTTTATCAACATGGACAAAAGTTTCACAACCAAAGGTTTTAAGAAAAGAATAATTTACCTTTTTACCAGTCCATGCCTCCTCTGGAATACCACCATCCAAAGGGGTTGAAGGTCCTCTATTTATCAAATAGATAGCAGTATGTACAACATCTACCCAAAAATGTAAGGGCAATCCAACATGCAATCTCATGCTCCTCGTGCGTTCCATGATAGTCCTATTCATTCTCTCTGACACACCATTTTCCTGTGGAGTTCTTGGAACTATCTTCTACTTTCTAATCCCATTTAAGGAGCAGTAATCTTCAAATGCCTTGCTGCAATACTCACCTCTATTATCCGATCTAAGACACTTCAACCTTTTTTGCTGTCTCATTCTCAACCAAAGCTTTCCATTTCTTAAAAGTTTCAAAAACATCTGATTTTTGTTTTAGGAAATATACCCATGTTTTTTCTGGTTGAGTCATTAATGAAAATAACATAATAACAAGAGCCACCAAGAGATGATACCTGAGTCGGTCCCCATACATCTGAATGCACAAGCTCTAACTTCTCACTCTTCTTCTCTTTCCCAACTTTGAGAAATCTGACTCTTTTCTATTTGTCATAAAAACAGTTTTCACAG
Organism: Cryptomeria japonica; assembly: GCF_030272615.1. NCBI lineage: Eukaryota > Viridiplantae > Streptophyta > Pinopsida > Cupressales > Cupressaceae > Cryptomeria > Cryptomeria japonica. The sequence continues at coordinate 876,797,039 of NC_081414.1, read as the reverse complement.
AACTCTAAATCAATCTTCTTTAGTCCTGGCAATAGATTTTTGGAGTGAAGGATTTTCATCCCTTTCTCACTCATGTGCCCAAGCCTATGGTGCCACATTATCGAATTTGTTCTTGCAACATCTATTGTTACTGTCCCTACAATAACTTTATCTGTAGCAGCTAAGGTAGAGTAAGTGTTACCAGTACACAAATATAATGTGCCTACCTTCGCAGCTTTAGCTACTACTAATGATCCTTTACTGACCTTCCAGATACTGTCTGAGAAGGTAACTATGCAACCTTCACTACCTAGTTGCCCTGCAGAAATTAAATTTCTTCTTAATTTAGGAACATGTCTTGCCTCCTGCAGAAACTAGTCATTACCATTCTGCAACTTGATCTTTATCTTTCCTTTTCCAACAATTTGACAAGGCTCATCATCACCAAAATATACCTGTCCAAAATCACCTTGAACATAATCTAGAAAATATTTTCTATGGGGTGTAGCATGAAATGAAGCCCCAGAATCTATTACCCAGGAATCATTAACATTATCCAAACAGAAGATTAAAGCATCTTGTAAAGTATTACTTGAAATATTAGCTTCCTTATTGTCATTTTCATTTTTGTCTCCTTCTTTGTTTTTCCGAGACCAACAGTCTTTCTTTAGATGACCAGGCTTTCCGCAGTACCAGCAATCTTTCTTTCCTCTAGTTTGAGAGCGTCTTTTTTTTGACTTCCCTCATGACTTCTCATTCCAAAGGCCTTTTCCTCTTTCCTTTGATCTTCCTCTGTTCTCCACATTCAAAACACTACCTGATGATGTTGGAGTCTCACCTGTGCTTTTCCTGCACATTTCCTCGCTTAGGATAACACCAACAATATCATCAAATACCAAAGTATTTTTACCATTGCAAGAAAGACCAACTGAAAGAAGCCAAGTTTTTGAGTGATATAGAAGGTTCAAAAAAACATTTTAAATTAGATGAAAAAATAAAATCATACACAAACATCCCAAGATGAACATAGACAAAAATGTTTAGTGTGAAAATTGCAAATGACAATGTTTCAAAGTGATTACAATTTATAGATATAAAATGATTACAAAATGAATATAGAGATCAATGCTCAAAATAGTATGAATACATTAAATAAATTTTAAAATTGAAACATGCATAGATATAATACCTTTGTTTGTTGTTGCTCTTCTTTAGTCCGTTTAATGTCGATGGAATGTATTGTCTATACAAAGATAAAAACAAGTAAATAAACATAATCTTCCACCATTTTTTTTTCCAATTGAGAATCATCTTTTTTTGGAGGGAATCTAAACTCAGAGGATTGACTAGTGACAAATAAAATCCTAAGTTGGTGGGGCAATTTCTAGCCCCTCCCCATTTTTCACTTGCTCAAATAACAATCCTAAAAACTAGGAGCTACTATTTTTAGGAAAAGATTCCGAGTGATCTCATAGCAATTTTTTCCTTCTTCATGGGACCTCTTGTTCCTTGAAAATAGAAGCTGAAGCTCCCCATGAGACCCCAACCTAAGGGTGAGGTCCATGGATGGGGGATTCCTAGAAAGATTCAATAGGTAATGCTAATATTTTAAGGATTTTTTTAAAAACAAATTGACCCATAAATTTTATAGTGTGCTTTAGGTTTAAAAGTTAAAGCTTCAAAATTTATAGAAGTTGACAATCTCACAAATTGCGTATTCATTTCAATATAATATAAAAAAAAATAAAAAAATTATTGATGAAAATTTAAAACCCTCAAATGATTAACAATGTGGTAGGGAAAAAGTTAAAGCTGGTAGTGCAATTTCTAGCCCTACCCAAATGTGCCTCCTCAAATTTTCAAACTAAGAAACAAGGGCTACACTTAATGAAGGAAAGATTCTAATTAATTACGTAACATGTTTTTTTAAAATTCATTGGACAAATACTCATTCAAAATAGATTTTGAAACCCCCTTCATAAAATTCAATCTAATTAACCATGGGATACGATAATGTTATGGGCACCATCCATTTCATTGTTGTGCATTTGATAGCCGGTTCTATTACTAAGATATTTGATGCTAGTACTGTGCATATCGAGAATTAAATTGTTTAAGCAAGAGATTGAAAAAAAGAATCTTAAAGATTTTATAGTTCACTTAAGCAACAATAGAGATTTGTTTTCCCCACCCCTTAGATAATTGATGTACATCATATTAGAGATCTGTTTTCTCCATCCCATATGAATAGTATGTATGAATGTATTGATAAATTGATGTACAACAGGCACAAAATATTATAATTATTTTCATTTTTGTTAATAGAAAGAGAGCTACCGCACTAACAACACTTACCTTTTCGGAAAACATAAAATAAAAAAACACCATGGGGACGTATAGGAGGCATCGTCGGCCCTCCACGAGACCATAGCCTAAATTCCACTCCGAAAAGATGGCGGCACAGAATTTACCGATCGGAAAAGACGCCGGGCATCGACTTTTTTATAAACCACGATTACTAGACCAAGTGTCGACTCAACTATCTTTATACCAATTATCTGGGTTAGCAATGTTTTTGTTAACTTAACGAAGCCCTAAACATATATACATTGAGTATCCCACGCCGGGATAGTTTTTATTTCATATACTTGTTTGCTTAACACACAAGTAAAGGAAAAGCGCAGAGACTTGGCAAGTGCAAGGGTTTTAACAAATGGTGAGAAGCTTCTTTGAAGCCTGAAATAATTCTCCTATACAGGAGAATTGCAGGGTGTATACAGGGTTTTTTCGGGTGATTTCGTGCCCGTTTCAGCTTTCAACGATTTCATTTGTAAGTTACTTGGATCGCTTATTTGTTGTTATGTTCGAGTTTTGTTTGAAGTTCGTTCGGCTTGATTGTTGGAAAATGTAAGTGTTGCTGCAACTGGTTTAGATTCGAGCAGTCTGTATGCAGTGCTGAAGTCATGGGTGGGATACAATGTGGATTCGGCCGCTCGTATTTAACATTAGAGGATGACTTTCGTCTAATGCAGATTCGGATTTAGGGTTTGGTTTTAAAGATCGAGCGAATTTTTATTTTCTTTCGTGAAAATTGTATATGTCTTCTCTTGTATGTGGGGTTTGGGTCATGCTGTAAGTTATCTATACTATGCTTGTTTTGTTACTTTGGTATGGGCTGTTGCGCCTTACTTGGTTAGGCTTGATCTTTGAAACTGTTGCTGCAATGCTCACTTGTTTTCAATCAATTTTGACTCGCTTCAATGAGATGGATGCGAGTCTACGGTTGCAGGCTATTAGGGTTGAAGAATAGCTGTAAATTATTGTTTATAAAATCGATGTTACGATTGAAGCTTCTAGAGCGGGAATTGTTTTATAAGAATGACTGTAATCTGTTACTCTCTAGAATGTTAGAGCTCAGGGTCAGAACAGCTGTGATTTTGTCTGACTGGAGTTTTGGGTTGCTGAAATAGGATTATGTAAGAACTGCGTGTTCGATTTTTTGGAATTTGGTAACTGGCTGTGATTTATTGCTTTTATCGATGTTGGAATGTAGGCTTTGCAGAGTCGAGGTTGTTTATTTATTTGTTTTATGCTATTTTCTGGTGTTGGGATATCTGTTATTTAGTATCTTGATTTATTTGCAGGAAGAGTAGAATTTGAATTTCGGGTGCTTGCTTTCTCAATCAATCTTACATATCTTTAATCTAAGAAGATGGAAGCTGAAGGTTTAGGAGATGGGTGGTACTTTACAAGGGAGGAGATTGATGAATTTTCTCCTTCGAGAAAACATGGCATTGATGCAAAGAAGGAAAGTAACTTGCGGAAATCCTACTGCAGTTTTATTAAAGATGTTGGTGTTGGGCTCTCTCTGTAAGTGCTAATGTTACGCGTTTTATTATAATGAATGATCTGTACAAATTATGAGTCTACTACCATTAGGTTCTCACATTGATAAGTTCATTAGTTTATTCATACTTGTTATTGCTCTTTATACTAATAATCAATTCCTCTCACCATATAGCATTTTGAACTTATCTGTTGTGACAAGTTTTCTAATTAATATTTATTTAGCACCCTTGATGTCATATTAGATGTTATGTTACCTGTGTTGCAATAATTTTACTAGTTTATAAGCTTGAGATGCCAAAAGTGCACATAAAACAAGGCAAGGGAACAAAAATGGGTGGACATTACAAATAAATAAATAAAAAATTAATAAGATGAGGACAGCAAAAGCTTAAATAAATAATGAACTGCAAAAAGGTTTAAAATGAAGATCAAGAAAGGAAAGGATTTAAGAACAAGAGAGTTAGCAAAGGCAAGCTGCATAAGAAATAGAAATGAAAGGAGGGAGGCAACAGGAAGAAAAGAAGATGAAGAAACCTATGTATATATAGTGGTACTCAGGATATTCGCTGGTATCCCAGATGTGAAGGGGCTACCAGTCATATGGATTTGACAGAAAAAGTGCCTGTATTAAGCTTCTGGAAAAATGTGTATTTAAAATGACAAAATAATTATATTTTAGTGTCATATAAACTTGAGTTACAAAACTGCACAGAAAACAAGATGAGAGAACAAAAATAGGTGGAGACTGCAATAAAAAGATGAGGAGAGCAGAAGTTTAAATAAAAAAAATAAAATAAAATGCAGAAAGGTTTAAAAAGGAAAAAGGAAATGGAGAACAAGAAAGTTGGGGAGGGCAGGGTGTACAAGAAAAGAGAAACGAAAGGAAGGAGGCACTAGGAAGAAATAGAGGATGAAGAAGCCAAGGGTGTGAAAGGACAAGAAGAAAAAAGAAAATATGGTATGCAACAGGTTTAAGAAAAAGGAAGATATCTATGAGTGAACAAGAATGGGAAGAGTTAGATCAGAGGTAGGACCAGAGCACCATATCATCTTAATTAAGAATCAGGTATGGTGTCCTCATTTAGAGTGTAGGAAGTATAATTATCTGTTCCCTACCTTGAGGATCAAAGACCATGGCTTCACAAATTAGGAGTCTATAAAGTTGAATTTTCATGTGGTACTCCATATATCAGCAGAATTTTCTGTACAATTGGCTCTATCATCAAGGAACATGGAACTGATGTTGGGGTTGAATTCGTTGGAAAATGTGCCCTTCTCTACCACCCTTCCAAGACTTGACACCATATCTGTATTGAAACCACAAAGGCCTCGTGAAAAATAGCAACTATTACAAGCATTTGAGAATAATAAACATCCACATATTGTTAACAGAGATGAGGGTTAGATTCTCAATTTAACCACTGATCTTAAATTCCCTTAAACATTATAGTTGCAACTTGCAACCCAAATAAATTCTGGTGGTCTGGTGTTGTCTGTTCCTTGCTATTCTCTGTTCTTTTTATACCTGTTGCATTCGTTCTTTGATTCCATTATTCTATCCCATTTTCTTCTTCCCATCCCATTTTCTTCTTCATCTTCTTTTTCTCTGTAATGTATCGCTTATTTCATTTCTGTTTTCTTTCACACCCTGCCTTTCTCAACCTTTTTTCTTCTGGAATCCTTTCCATTTTTTCCAGTTTTAACCTTTTTGAATTTCACTTTATTTAAGCTTTTTGAATTTCTCATTTTATTAATTTGAATGTATTCTCCATCCATATTTGTTCTCTTTCTTGTTTTCTGTGCCCTTTTGGCATTACAAGTTAATACTAGACCAACATGCAATGGTCTATCATTTTATGCCTTCATACCAATAGATGGGTAACAAAGTTTGATTCGAACTGTTTATAAACAATCAGATATGCTTAGTTTTTCCCAGAAGCTCACCGCATGTTCATTAATGATGAGTGAGTTGTATAGGTATGATAGTGCTAGCCATATATTATCTTAGTGCTAAGTGGACAATGTTTCCCATCATAGGTATTGAAACTTGGAAATGGATATTGAGGTGTAAATTCATTTATTTCTGGATGAAAAGAAAGTTGCTACATTCTTCACAGGACATTTACTGACAGGATTGATAGATTGAGTCTGCTTAGTTGAGTTGAATATATTAATTGACCACCTTTTTTTTTGCAATCATTTTGACATTGGATGTCATTCTCAAAGATGGCCTGAACTGCATTAGATTCTATTACATTGCTGGCATTGTTTTGTCTTGCTTATTATTTGAGATATTAAAGTTTGTGGGATTGGGTTGTGCATTTTGAGTCTTCTTGATCTCAAGATGGTGTCCCTGTTTGGCTCTGTTTTAAATTTTTTATATATCTTAATACATCCCTTGTCCTCTCATGCTGTGCCTCTCGGCCGGCAAATCATCCTTATACAGTTCCTACCCATGGTTGAAAGTTTCAATCCACATGATAAACCCAGCTTTTCGTTCTTAGCTACAATTTTAAATGGAAGGAAGGGCTAATGTGAGTATTTTAGCTTTCTTTTGATCTTTATTTGGCTGAGTGTTTCAATGGGTTAAATCTGTGCAAATTTCCTTTGTCAAAAATATTGTATGGGGCGGTGTACATGCACCCTGAGCATTGATGGAATGCACATCAAGCTCACTGGAATGCACTCCAAGCTCCTTGATTGAATCTGCACCTTTTACATTTGTAAACTTGCAATGATGCTTATAACTTGATTTATTCTATGCTTATGTTTTAAGATTATCAATATATTGTTTGGAAGGATGCATATATTTTATTTTATGCTATGGTAATCACAATCCTAAGATCCTTCCATCTCTTGGTAAGTTAAACCATTAAATAATGGAATGAAGCGTGAATTTTAACTTAATTTATTATTATGCGATACTGATGGAAATTTGGAGCATCAGCAGCTTTTATATAAAATATTATATATTTAAAATTTTAAAGCATATCACTGTATATGCTTTTATTTATTAATCGAGAAATGTAGTTTACATATAAAAGTATTACATATAGATTTTTTTTTTTATTGTTTTAAAATATTAAATATAAACATTTTGAGAATACAAGGGGAATTGGTATTGAAAGAAGGTGATGTTTGTGTGCCTTAAATTTTTTTTGGAGTGAATCTGCGAACTGAAGCAGGAAACACAAACCTGAAATTGGACCTGAATCTGAACCCAGATTGGTAACTTAGCTTTTAGCTCTAAAATTAGATTTTCTTTTTGTCTATTTATCATGTAAAATTTTGTTTTTGTATGTATGTCTTATGCCAGTTGATCTCAATCCATCATTTTCAAATTTAAATTGTACTTCTCTTTAGGTGTACATTGTAAAGTCTGATAGATTGTGGTTGGAAAGCATGAGTGCACATGGATACCTCCTTGGTCCTGGACCTGTGTCTGGGATTGCCATTGGGGACAATGGGACACAGAGGGAATGGTCCTGCAATCCCTGGTCCTTGAACCCCAAAAGGGAGACTTCAGGGTGACCCTATGGTTTGAGACAGTAATAACAAAAAGGACATTAAACAACAGAAAAGAAACATGCTATTCTTCACTAGCTCTAAGGTGGTTTAAGACGACTGAGCACAGGGAGAGTCTATCAGCACAGTGGATCATAGGCTGCAAGGATTCAATTCAGATTGAGGATCAGGATTGGTCTGGTTTCAGTTTCAGAAGTTAGATGAGTCTGGCAGTTTCAGTGACGAGGTGTATGTTTTGGCATTTGCATTTGACAATGAGTTAGATGAGCCATTCTATTTTGCATGCTACTTTGTGATTAGTTTTTACTATGTATATTGAACTTGATGAACATGCTATACTTACAGATGATAGTCATTGATCCTGGGAACAATTGATTGTCAAATTATCAAATTTTGTATAGGTTTCATTTTCTTCTACTTGTATCTTTTACCTGAATGATATATTGTAGAATTTTTGAGTGTTTCTCAGGTTTTTTTCAAACTTTTTTTTTTATATAATTCTTTCATCGTCATCATGCCATCTTTTAAGTTCTGGAATTTTTTTGGCATACCTAAAAATGTGTCCTTTAAACTTGGGGAAAAAGTGTATGAATAGATAGGCTATATAGTATATACCTAACAAGTTGCTTTTTGTTGTAAATGAAGGGGTAGTTGCAAGTCTTGTGCACATAAATCTTTTTTCCACATTAATAGCTGTTTAGAGCCCAATTATCTTTCCTGTGAATATCCCATAACTCTTCAATAATGCCAACCACTCTATGCCTGTCTGTCCACAGTCCACTCTTCATCTATGAAAATCTGACAGTTTCTTTCAGTCCAAATTGTCCACACAAGGACCGCTGGTGCAACATCCCAGATCATCTGTGGGCCCCGGGCTCACAATCTTGGGAACTCAAGACTTAATCAGTGTGGTCACATACTTAAAGATCACCCCCTCTAAGCCCCATTTTGCCCAAAAGGAAATGCACCCTGCCATCCTTGCTCCTTGAGCCCTAAAAGTGAGACTTCAGGGTAACACTATGGTTTGAGACAGTACCAAATAAAAAAGGACATTAAACAACAGAAAAGAAACATGCTATTCTACATTAACTCTAAGGTGGGTCAAGATGATTGAGGACAGGGAGAGTCCAGCAGCACAGTGGGATGTAGGCTGCAAGGATTCAATTCAGATTGAGGAGGATCACAATAGGTTTGGTTTCAGTTTCAGAAGTTAGATGAGTCTGGCAGTTCCTGTGATGAGGAGTATGTTTTGGGATTTGCATTTGACAATGAGTTAGATGAGCCATTATATTTTGCATGCTACTTTGTAACTAGTTTGTATATTGAACTTGATGAATAAGTTAAATACGATACTGACAGATGCTTGTCAATGATCCTCGGATTAATTGACTGTCAAATTATCAAGTTGTGTATAGGTTTCATTTTTTTCTACTTGTATCATTTACCTGAATGATGTATTGCAGCATATTTTTTTTTTTTCAAATGTTTTTCCTTTAAACTTGGGGAAAAATTGTTTGAATAGATGGGCTATATACTTATCACATAAAGCGGTGGTTGCAGGTCTTGTGCACATCAATTTTTTTTCCACATCAATAGCTGTCCAGACCTTTCCTGTGAATATCCCCTAATTCTCGAATAATGCCAACCGCTCTATCCCATAGTCTGTCCAGACTCTACTCTTCATCTCTGAAAAGTCAACAGTTTCTTTCAGTCCAAATTGTCCACACAAGGACTGCTGGTGCGACATCCCAGATCAACTGTAGGCCCTGGCTTACAATCTTGGTAACCCAAGGCTCCAGCAGGCCGGCCACATCCTTCAAGATCACCCACTCTAAGCTCCGTTTTGCCCAAAAGTGACACCAAATTTGCTAGGCCTCTTCACGGTGAACCAAATTTGCACGTGACACAACGAGAAGGACCAGCTTTGTCCATCAGCTGAAGCCTGTCCCATGTCAAGGCTCTCTTCCAAGCAATTCATTTTTGGGATGCAAAACTCACTCCATATTTTTTTGATTCCCTTTGGAAGTCACTTTAGAACAGTGGGAATTAAAAACACCCTGGACTGTTACAGCATCACTGTCATACCCATTTCAATCTAGCTTGTCATCTTTGGCCTCTCACACTAATAGATTGTAGCTCTTTCACAGGGGCATTTAACCTCTTCCAAGATCTGAAAGGAAGGTGACCCTCGATGTAGTCTTTAACCCATACACTCTCCATTGCTTCAAAAATGTGTCATTAAAGAAATGTACGAAGGTTGGAACATTAATGCTTTGCTCTCCAACCAGCAGGCCCTCCAAAATTTAATCATATCACCCCTTCCCAACCTACAAATCATGTACAGGCTCAAGAAGTGACAACAAGTCTTAAGAAAATTTCAAATACTTGACCCTTCCTTGCAAGAGAATAAATTGTCCACTTTGTTATGTAGATATTCGGCCTGTAAGACCCTACTTTAGAGCTTGTCTTTCTCATTATAAATTCTCCAAATCAATTTAGTACCCAAAGCTTGATTCATATCCTTGCTCTTTCTGATGCCTAGCCCACCCTTCATAACCTCCCTGCACACCTCATCCCACTTGACCAAGTTATACTTAAATTGCTCCTTGCACATCCCTCCATAAGAAGCATCTTTTCACTTTTTCCAGGTATTTAGCCACCTTGTTGGAAATTTGAAAAACAGACAGTGTAAACCAGCACAGCTGTCAGAGGAGCCTTTATAAGGGCAATTCTGCCAGCCAAGGAGAGCCATGTGCCTTTCCAGTAGGCTAGCATCGCCTGCAATCTATTAGTTACATACTCCATTTTCTTTTGGAAGATATTTTGTTGATCAAAGTTTTTCCCAAGTACTTACTTGAGAGGATATCAGTTTCATACCCAAGGACCCTCTGAATCTTTAATCTTTCCAAACACCCCTTTTTTAAAAATAAAATCCTAGATTTTGAGATGTCAACTGTTTGCCCAGCCGCAGCCTCATACTTGCTCAAAAGCTTTTTAAAAGTGCAGTCCTCTTTGGCCTTTGCTGCTCCAAAAGGAAGAGTGCTGTCTACAAACTGCAAATGGGAGATATTTCTTGTTCCTTTTGAGATATGCAAACCTTTCAAGTTGCCTTCCCCCATCTCCTCCTTCAAATTTCTGCCCAAGACCTTTGCAACAAGGAGAAAGAGCAAAGGGGACAGTCCCTTCTTGGCACAAAAAAAATCAGTGGGAATTTTGTTCACCAAGACAACATAAGAAGGGGTAGAAATGCAGTTATAAACCCTTTGGCACCAAGACTCATTAAAACCAGGACAACATAAGAAATCAGTAGGAACTCCGTTCAGCAAGACAACATAAGAAGGGGTAGAAATGCAGGCCTTCCTTGGCACAAAAGAAATCAGTAGGAACTCAATTCACCAAGACAACATAAGAAGGGTAGAAATGCAGCTATAAACCCATCGGCACCAAGACTCACTAAAGCCAAACTTCTTCATAACCTTAATCAAGAAATCGTATTGAACCTTGTCACAGGCTTTGTTCATATCCAGCTTGATGGTCATCCCATCTCTTTTCTTGCTTTGGACCGAGTGGATCGCCTCATGGGTTATGATAATACCATTTAAAGTCTGCCTATCCTTTAGAAACCCACTTTGTTCTTCAGAAATAATGTTGTTCAAACATACCTTCAACTGAGAAGCTAGCTTTGGAGATCACCTTGTACATGTCATTGCATAGCGCAATAGGTCTATATTGATGAAAGGTAATGGGATCCTTAACCTTGGGGATCGAGGCTATGAAAGTTGAGTTCCAAGACTTTGAAACTGCTCTTCATAATCTACATTCCTCCGCTGCCCTCTAGACATCTTCAACCACAAAATTTCAAAATCTTTGAATTTTTTTTTTCTTGGATGCCATTCGGCCCAAGAGCCTTCCTAGCACCTAAAGAAAAAGCAGTAATCTTAATCACTTCCATAGTGAAGGGAGATAGAAGGGCTTCATTTTGAGCCATCCAAAATTAGGTTGGGAATGCATTCAATCATTTCCCCTTCAACAGAGAAGTGGATCTCTAAAAGAGAACCCAAGTGTCATGAAAATACCTAAACCTTGGGGATCGAGGCTATGAAAGTTGAGTTCCAAGACTTTGAAACTGCTCTTCATAATCTACATTCCTGCGCTGCCCTCTAGACATCTTCACCCACAAAATTTCAAAATCTTTGAATTTTTTTTTTCTTGGATGCCATTCGACCCAAGAGCCTTCCTAGCACCTAAAGAAAAAGCAGTAATCTTAATCACTTCCATAGTGAAGGGAGATAGAAGGGCTTCATTTTGAGCCATCCAAAATTAGGTTGGGAATGCATTCAATCATTTCACCTTGAACAGAGAAGTATCTCTAAAAGAGAACCTGAGTGTCATGAAAATACCTAAACCTTCACTTCTGATAGCTTCAATATTCTCAATCATTGCACTCTCCAAATTACGGATTTTCAAAATTTTGTTAAAGTTGCCTCCTAATCTTAGTGGACAGCTGGAAAACGCCTATTACTATCACCTTCCCTGATCCATTTGACCCTAGATTTTTGCAGCTAGCAGATCTTTTCCATTCTAAGCAGTCTATCATAGTCTTTCAAAAGCTTAACCTCCATTTCCTTGGAGTCTTGAGTGTACCCATACTTAGAGATGACACCCTCAATATCCTTCAGCTTGATTTCTACCTTACTCTTCTTGACACACAAGCTGCCCATATCCTTCTTGTTACATCCCCTAGCCCTCCTTTTGACTCCATGCATTTTCTTCACTATAATATATCTCTTGCAGCCTCTAACCTCATTACTCCACCATCCTCTAACCAAATTATCAAAGGAAGGGTGCTCATATCAGAAAGCCTCCATCTTGAAAGGGATACCTTTTGGTTTGTTGGATCGAATCAAGGATAAAGAAATGGGTGAATGATCAGAACCCACAAACAAGAGAACCCTTCTAGATCCATCGACCACTCAGACTTAAGGAAGAAACGATCCAACCTGCTCAAAATATTATTAGCGTTCAACCTCTTATTCCTCTGTGTGAACCATTCAAATTTCGGTCTAATATCTACTAGGGCAAGATCATCGCTCTATCTCGTGTATTGATAGTCCCATGGCTGCCTTGCAGCCTACCTCCTTCTTTATCCTCCAGTGCCAAGCTGGCATCAAAATCAGCCCCAACAACTGAGCTGTCTTGAGGATGAAACATCCTAAAGGAATGGAGGTAGTTCAAAACAATTGTTTGACTGCCATTTCTCACATCCTTACATCTCATAGATAGACAAAATTGCTTAGCCTCAACAACTGATCTTGAAATATTGTTGTTATTCCATGTAATGGGCAGTTGTTCGATAGAGCCTGTCACACTCTGGGCCACCCCTTCCCCACACTTACATATCCTATGCAACGTCTCCTTAAACCTCTCATCATCCAACATCCACCTTAGTTTCTTGAATTAGCACTAGGTTTGGAGCCAATATCTTGATCAATTGTTTCATATAATGATGCTTCTCATGGCCATTGAGACCTCTAATATTCCAATTGAGCACCTTCATTGATTACTTGCTACAGGGGGGTGCTCGTCTCTAGATGTGACAAACTTTCTCATCAAGACTTGAGAACCATTCTCTGAATCCTCTAGAGCCTTGGACTTGACTTTGTGGGCTTTCGTTTAACCCCCCAACACCTTGCATCTACAAAGAGATAAATCTTACCACCAAACTTTTTTAGTTTTTGTGGCGATGCTCCATCCATTCTCTTTGTCATCGGCTAAGCTTGCATTCGCATCGTCAGCCTTATACTTATTGTGCTCAAGCATTGCAAGAATTTGCCATCTAACTCAAGCTCCATGTTTACTTTAGCTTCTTTGCTGGCCGACCTCATGGGATAGGTGCCCCTTTTTGGATGCAAATATCAAATTAAATAACATTATTATTTCATCCTTGGCTGACTTGTTTGAGGAGACGCAACCCGTTAGTGAAAGGCTGCGCATGTGGTATAAATAAGAGGTCATTGGGGTTCATTTTGGCAATTCATTCATGGGATATTTATTCTAACCAAGGGAGATTTTGAAATTAAGTGACCTTATACCTTCAACAAGTGACCTGATCCAAGGACAGCGAACTCTCTCTCAGGGATAGCGAAGGTGTCTTTTGATGCAATAAATCATCTTCATGTCTAGCGAATCACCATAGCAATCTGTCCTCGTACCAAGCGAAGGATCTGCATTTCTGTGTCTGATCAGCAATCACCTACAGCAGGAATCCTTCAGATAAGTCTGAGTGTTATTCAGATCACTGTGTGATCTAATTCAGATTATTATCTGTTGATTATATTGCTTTAAGTGTGTAGCAAAGTTGTAAGACTTCTACTGATTTTGACATAATACAAACTGAGAATTTGTTGCTGGGTTTTTCACCTCCAAGAGGGAGGTTTTCCCAGGGTACCCTTGTGTTCTGTGTGTTATTTGTGTTGATTTTCTGTCATTGCTATCTAAATTTAACAGTCTGATCCGAAAATTAACAAGGGAGAGGTAGCAAACATGTTCCCACAATGTAAGAACACTATCCCATGTTGGATGGGAGAGAGTTCCTAACACTTGTGAGCCCAAGTGGTCGAATTGTCCTGGTTAGATGTTCCACACTCTTGGGCTTAGTTGTGACGAGTAATCTTTGAGCGTACTATCATACTGTTCTTTCTAGTCCCTACCATGATTGATTGTGGGAAGTGAACTATAGCCTAGAAGTAATCATGTATGGGTCAGAAAGGAGACATGTTATGGAGAGGTAGCAAACTGGTTCCCACAATGTAAGCACACCACCCCATGTTGGATAGGAGAGAGTTCCTACCACATTTGAGGCCAAGGGTTTCAATTGTCATGGTTAGACGTTTCACACTCTTGGGCTTAATTGTGACGAAGAACCTTTGGGCACCCTATTTAAGTATGTGATATTAATTGCTTACTTTTTTTAGAGAGTTCAATAGATATTACATGATTTGAATATATTATACCATTCGATTATTAGTGCTAGTGATTATATATGCATCTTTGTTATTGGAACCCTAATCCTTATTGAAATAATTGGCCTTATCAATTACATTTCAAATGTTGACTAACATAATTGTAGGGTCTAAACCAAAGTTTATCTTGGAAAGGAAATTGTTAATTTGTAAGTTTGTATATTAATGAAATATATATCTTATTTTAATTGAACTTGTGGTTCTAGGACAAGATTTAAGTATCCCCCAAAAGGGGATATTTATAGGCTTGCATGTAGAGCCCAACAACACACATAAACCAGGGACCACCCTTCAAAACAAAATCCCTCTCTACCTTTATAGGAAAAACCATTTGACAAAATCGTTAAGGCAAACAGTTGATAGTAGGGATGGGTCCCTTCTAGTGTTGTTCACACCATATTTTGATCTTGATCAAATAGGGCTTGATATTAACAAAATTGGGAATCACAACAATATGTTTCAGGTGTTCCACCTTTGAGCTGAGTAAATAGTTCGGAATGACAATGTCCAATGCACCCTCCACAATAAAAAGATTCACATTCTTTCCCGCAATCTTAGCACACTTCTTCTCATCCTTGCCTAGGGAAGAACTAAGATATGCTTTCACAAACAAATTGCCAATCTTTTGCACGTCCTCCAATTGCTCTTTGATCAAGTCGCTATCCTCAATACCTTTTTGGTTTGCTCAATTGAAACCCTTGCCTTTGCTCGCCTCACTTATTTTTGACTATAATGATACAAAAGGTTTCGTCCCCAAGTGCATTATAATAAATATATTAAAATAATATAGTATATTAATAATTAATAATCATATAATCGTATGATCTTATATTAATAGAATACAGTAATATAATAAACAAATTAAAATTAATAACTATATATTAATATAATTTAACGTATTAAGATAGGATAATATACAATATAATTATAATATATCAATATAATATTATGTTATAATTATTTTATTATTGTTTTTGATCGGTAAACTTCAAGATTTTTAGCCTTGCTCGAGTCCACGAGAGGTCACAAGGGGGACCTCCTCCCCAATCTACATATTCAACTAACATAACAAGCCACTTATTTAACTCACATCAACTTAGAAGCCACAATGGAAGCCCAAGAGCCACCACTTTGAATTCCAACACTATTGATTTTCAAAAGATAAATACAAAAAATTGAGTTTTTTCAAAAGATAATACAAAAAATTGAGTATGTGGCTTTTACCACTGATTTGAGCATGTATATTTATATTCCCCAGATTAACTCCATTTTTACAAAACATAGATTCATCACCATCAATATATGGAATCCCTTAATAACCCCGAAAATATACAAAACAGCATAATGCCTGCAGTTTTTAGAGGGGCTTGTTGCCAACTATAGCCTAATATACAGTAATTATGATGAAAGATCTAAATAGGCCAAACAATTTTGACAAAAACCCTACTTTTCAATCTTATTGCCCCTTCCAGTAGCCATCCTTGGTGAATTTCAACCTCTTCTTGCTCCACTCCTATGTTGGTCCTGTCTGATTGCAACTCAACTTTTTGCTCCTTCAAATAATCCTTGAGAGGTGGCTCCACCCCACCAAAGGTTGTGCTCTCCTGCTCTCTTTGTCTTCTGTTGCACTCCAATGTAGAAATGACTGCACTGGTGGAATGAATTTTGCAACATGGAGATAGTCGCCCCCTCTGGGTTTAAAACCCTCTTTAGGGAAATCAATGCCTATGAAAGCCCCTAGACCATAGCACCGTAGACCTCTCACACACATTCATAAACCATTGGGCATCAACTTTGCTCCCTAGTTCCAGACACCGCACAAAGACTATGGACGCGATGCTAGCATTTGTTTTGTGTTTGTATTTAGAGGCCATACACTCCTCTTAACATCATCTTAATCATCAGTAGAAACATCGAGTCGTCAGTGGAGAAGACATTCTTCAACCTTTCATTTGTATTCTTCCCCATAAAGGCAATTTGTATCTTTTTCATCCTTAGACTAAAATTTGCGTCCATGAAATCAGTGCACTTCACCTGGACACGGCAAACATTTTCAGGTAAAGCAAGCCTAAGAAATTCCCTCATCACAAACACCAAATGAATTGCATCACACACTTCGAATGCCTTAAAACTCCCACCAATCCCCCTTACTAAATCTCCATCAATACTCACTCCTTGGAAGTCCTCTGACACTACCCACTTGGAATCAGAATTTAATGCAGATGTCCACTTCGATAATATGTCCGCCACCCCATTTCCACTTGTATACGTGAGAGATTTTGTCAGAATTTAATGCAGATGCCCACTTCGATAATATGTCTGCCACCCCATTTCCACTTGTATACGTGAGAGATTTTGAACTCCTTGAAAAGAATTAATTTGGCTTTTATTAGTTAAATATATATATAAATTTTCCAAACTTGTGACTGAACACTTATTATTGCATTGATTATAATTTGTGAATCCCCTTCTAGATGCAGATAGGAAATTGATAATTTGCTCACGAAGTTTACTGCAAGCAAAGCTGTTTTGACCTCCGCTTCATTGTTAGTTCCATTCTCAAGCCTCGGAGCTCCAATAGCCAAAATGTTTCTCAGCCAATCTCGAGCCACACATCCTACTCTAAAGGCCCATCAAAATTAATTTTAACCCATTCCTCTTCTGGTTTTATCCAGTCAACATTGCTGTCTTTGTTGGAGGATGGATTAACCCATGGGGGATTTAACAGGTGATATAATATTGTAATATTATATTAATGTAATATAGTGTTATCAATGTAATGTATTAATATAATACAATAACAGGATATGATTATTATATTATTGTATTAGAATTATTTTATCACAATATTATATTATTATACATTTTTTTAATTTGTTTTTCCATGATTTTTTCTTGTTTAAACCCCAATTTTTTCAAAGAATCTTATACTTTTGGTTTGCCTATTTTTTCCCCAAACAATTTTTGCTGCTATGAGATTCTAAACAATCTTGAGCAAATTCTGGGACTATTTCTGCAGTTGCTATTTTTGAAGATGATAAAACCTGTTGCCACACATCAGACGAAAAAAGAGCAGTAGGCTGTATTACTTCATTAAAGGAGTAAAAACATATATATGAATGCCAGTCTTGATATATTATCATTAAAGGGATCTACTAGATATTAGAACTAGAATCAAGTGGTATGCAATAAGGTGCAGTGACAGTGTACATGTGTCAGAAGTCCATTCATCCATTCATCTTCAGTAACCATAGTAGCATTTCTTTGAATCATGATTGTCTCAGCAAACCAAAAGTATTAATTTAATTCAATTGCTCAGGATACAATTACGAAAAATGTGAGGAACTGAAAAATGCTGAAATCTTCATAAAAATAGGGACAAAATGTTGCCTTTGTTATTTCAACCTAAACAAAGAGGAATTATTGTGCCTTCTTGTTAGAATGTTATGTAGTCTATTAATGGTCATTTTTAGTTTAGTTAGTTAGTTAGTTTCTATTTATGTATTTGTTTCAGTTGTTTCAGTTAGTTTCTTTTAGAAACTTCTTTTTTTTTTTTTCTTTTATAATGAGCTTAGACTCATTTGTTAATCAATGAATACAATTACCATAATATGGTATCAGAGCTGAAATAAAAAATTTGAAATTTTTTCCTAAAATTTTTCAAAGTCGTTAAGATTTTCAGGCCCGTTGAATTTTTTTTTGAAGGTTAAAATTCGTGGGTGGCTAAGCCCACGATTCATTCTTTCTTCTGTGCGGGTTTGTTTGTTCATATATTTTTTTGGTTTCTATTTTCTGCAACCTGCACTTGTTTACCTTCGATCCGTGATGCCCTTTATTGGCCTCTGGTGTGTGTGACCCTTCCAGAATCCGTGCAATCTTCTACTGTTTGGGTCTGTGTTTGCTGCATGTTCTTCTATCTCTCCGATGGAAGGGATTAATTTTTTTCGTTTTCTTGCATGCGACGAAGCTACACGGGCATGATTCCTATGCCCTAAGGTTTATGCCCTAAAATTGCGACTGCTTCCTTTCTGCATCGCATCTTAGGGTTTTCTTTTAACCCTCTTTATTTTTGGCCGCTTAGGGTTTTCTCTTAACCCTCTGTATTTTCTGCGAGTGGCTAGAGTATATAAAAAAATCAAACAATATTTTGGGCATTTTGTGAAACTTGCCCTGTTTGCATTTTTTCTTTCTGCACTGACAATTTTTTTTGGGTTCTGCATTATTCCTATGCCCTAATGTTTATACTCATTCTACGTTGGTTTTTTTCTCTTCTGCACCTATATTTGAATTTGTGCTAGTTTCTGTTGCCTTGGGAATTGTGCCATTTTTTTCTTTCTGGTAAGGACAAAGGGAAAGGTGATTCTTCTCGGCCAAAGGGCTCAGGTTCTTCTCAGGATAGCAAGACTAAAAAGAATGTTCAGTGTAACTATTGTGACAAGTATGGTCACATGAAGGCCAACTGTCACAATTGATTGGATTCTGAGCAAAAGAAGAAGGGAGGGTCTCAACCCAAAGCAAATGTTGCAGAGCACTCTGATTAGAAAGAATTTGCCTTTTACGCCTTTATGGTCAAAAGAACTGCAGATCTAGTGAAATCTTCTGCTTGGTATATAGATTCAGGGGCTTCTGAGCATTTTACTCATCGTCAGGATTGGTTCACAAAATTTGAATCATTCTCTGATTCAGTGATCTGTGGAGGAGGAGTGGAGTATACTGTTGTCGGTAAGGGCAACATACAGATTCACTGTGGAGGGAAAAATTTGATATTTCTCGATGTATACTATGTGCGAGGCATGGAACTTAATCTTCTCTCAATTAGCCAGATCATGAGGCATTGTCCCCAAGTGGATATTGTTTTCAATTCCCTCACTTGTAGCATTGTTGATAGGGAGACTCACACTATAGTCGTTATGGGACTTTGAGGATCATGGTCTTTATAGACTTGTTGATTCAGATGATTCTCAGGAGCTCACCATGGCAGCCAGAAGTTCTTCCATCAGCAATATTTGGCATCAACGTTATTGGCATTTGAATGTGCACTAACTCTCTCAGTTATCTCGGGAGGGTTGGGTTGCTTGCCTACCTGAAACCCAAAGTCAAAATCATGGAATTTGTAGAGCTAGTCGGGCTGGGAATTAGCATTAGACAACATTCTCCGATGGTGATTCTTGGCGAGCTTCCAAGGTACTTCAATTGGTTCACGTTGATATATGTGGACTAATGAACACTCTCTTTGTTGATGATTTCAGTAGAAAAACGTGGTTGTAGTTTCTGAAGAATAAATCAGATGTGTTCAGTACATTTCAGCAGAATAAGGCCTTAGTTGAGAAAGAATCAGGTTCTCAGATTGTTACTCTAAGGTCAGATAATGGGGGGGAGTTTTGTTCATCTGATTTCTCCACCTTTTGTGCTAATGAACCATATCTTCTTTTCAGAGTTTGTTGCTTTTTTGTTAATATCTCTATTTTGCGTCCCCGGTATTTCTTTTTAGGCATTCCCGTCCCGGGGATAGGGGACTCCTAGGGGACGTCCCCATAAATTCTGCATATTGACAGAATTTTGATAATGAATTCTATATGCAATTTGACTTTGACTCTCAATTTAACACAAATTTGGCATAAGAACTCTGCTAGTTCTTATATGTTAAGGTTCTATAATGTACATGTGCATGCTTTGGCCATGTTTTCATATGAATATTTTAAGTTTCCCTATATATTTTAATTTTTCCTATTTTTATATAGTCATCCCCTTTGCCATCCCCTAGCCATCACCAAAATTGACAAAAAAAATCACCGTCCCAGAAATGCGTACCCCCGTCCCCTACCGTCCCCGTCCCGGAAACTTGGGGTAACATAGTTTTTTAAGGATGTTGGATGCCCCTGGGCTTTTACTGACATCTCTGCATATAGTCCCTATCGGGGTCTGGATGCAGATGACTTGAGGATTTGTACCTGGGAACACTTGGAAAAACTCGGTTCCAATAATAGTAAGAAGAAATATAAATCTTTGCATTTTCAGTTTACAGTTTTCTGGATCCTGTTGCAAACAGATTCATGCTTTTACATTCCCTGGGGATTTCTCACCACTCTTGGGATTTCTCCAAACTTGAGGATTTGTCCCTGGGAACACTTGGAAAACTGGGTTCCAATAATAGTAAGAAGGAATATAAACTACGTTACCCCAAGTTTCCGGGATGGGGGGACGAGTTTCTGGGACGGCAAATTTTTTTGCCAAATTGGGGGGGGGGGGGACGGCAAAGGGGACGTCTGTATAAAATATAGGGAAAATTTAAAATATATAGGAAAATTCCATATGTTCATATGAAAACATGGATAAAGCATGCATCTATACATTATATTCATATGAAAACATGGATATAGCATGTGTATGATACTATGAAAACATTTTAGAATGCAAACATCGAACATACAACATTATCAATAGACTCAATACTCAATATGCACTCATAATTCAGAATTTCAATTCATTCACATTGTCAATATGCGTATCATAATAGATATTAAAGAAATAAAATACATAATGGAGCCTAATCAGACTCACAGGTTAAATTTTCACTACTTCCATCAGCGCAGTTCCCCCCTATATTTTTCGACAGGGGTTTGGGGGCAGCGCCCCCAACTTGGGGTCAAGAGGCAGCGCCCCTTGCGTGCTCCCTGTCGCGATACAGGGCGGGGTCGAGGGGCAGCGCCCCGCGAGGCCAAAAATACTTTTATTATTTTATATAGGCGTCGGGGGTTATTTTTCTATTGGCAAAAAACCCTTCATGAGATATTTATACGCAAAAAACATCATTAAAAAAAAATTGAAAATACGACTTTTTTTATTTTAATATTTTTCCCTAGCCCTAGATGTGGGGGATGTCTGGCCGTCCCCGGGACGGTTGGGACATCCCCAATCCGTCCCCAGCCGTCCCCGGGACGTACGGACATCCCCCACAGCTAGGGAAGCCGTCCCCCCGTTTCGGGGATGTCCCCTGGCCGTCCCCAAGTCCCCGAAACGTCCCCGGGACTGGGACGGGGGTTTTCAGGTAGGGGACGCGTCCCTGGGTTTTGTAGAATATAAATCTTTGCATTTCCAGTTTACAGTTTTCTGGATCCTGTTGCAAACAGATTCATTTTACATTGGCCGTGGTAAATGACTCACAAGTCGAAATGGAAAACTACTTTATGCATTTGCTTTGCTACTAGTCTGTTTACATCATGTTTTATGGCTAAGAGATCCCTGCATGTGCAAGGCTGTCCCAGGCATGGGCCATCATGGGGGGTCTATGGGATGATGTTTTATCCATGCACCTTCACTTTCGGGATGTCACCACTATAGGGAATGCCTGAAAACCTTGAGTATACAGTCCCTGGTAACACTTGGAAAGTTCTGTACCTAGAGGCTAGAACTATTAAAGGGAATATTAGTCTTTGTATTTTAAGGGCAGAATTTTCTATATGGTTGCTAATAGATTCACATTTCTATGTTGGCTCTGGAAAATTACTCACACATGGAGTGCAAAGCACATTATGAATTTATTTTGAGAGTGGTATGTTTGCAGCATGATAGTTAAGAGATTCAGGATATGTATGTGCGTAACATCAAAATATAATTATTGAAGTGTCTTGCTCTTGATTTTTTTCTTCTGTTCTATTTTGAGTCAAATATATTTTTTGTAATGTTATCTTTCTGTAAAGCGTAATAGATTGGTACTATGCTCTTTGCAATTTCTTTCAAGTGTCTAGATCTTGTAAGAATTTATCCTCTCTTTAAGGCAGCTTTTTACATTATTTCGTTACTCTTGAAATTGTTGTTTTTGAATTATTAGTTTAGATAGTGCATTAAATACTTGATTATTGTATCAATTTAAACCTCATTACCAGAACCCCAGAATATATATTTTGACCATTTGAATATATAATTAGGCTTTTTCTATAATGGGATTTTTTTTTTCTGGTTTTTTATATCTTCAGTATTGTTATCCTATCATGATGAGTTAATGTGAAATTATTTGGTTTATGATTTTCATTTGCGTGATGGGCTCGATGTTGATTATATATGTATGTTTCAGGCCTCAAGTTGCTATTGCATCAGCTATTGTGTTTTGTCACCGATTTTACTTGCGGCATTCACATCATGACCATGATAGATATGTAAGTATTGTGGTCCTTTAACTCTAATTTTGTTAGTCATGACAAATTTACTTCTTGCTCACTGTTTAATGTTTCCAAACAGCAGGCATTTTTTGGTAGTAAGATACTTGTTTGAAGTTTCAGCTGATGCTGTTTGTTTTTGTTTGTCAGAATAGAATTAAAGCACGTGAACTTCATTTTGTAGCTTAATTGAATTTGTTAGGATTTTGTCTGAGCAAGTGAATTGCTTACTTCAAATTAATTATTAATTCCTTTAATTGCCAAAAGTTTAGTTGTTCATTTTGGGTGGCCGTAAGTTCTTCATTTAAAATCTTTTCTGACACATGTTACCATTTATGGTCAATGTGTGTTTATTTATTAGAATTCATCTGACCAAACTGCCTTTTGCATATAAGGTGACTTCAATATAATAATTAATTAGTTTAACTTGAATTTTAACTAACATAATTCATGGAATTTCACCTGCAGAGAATGATGTAATAATATCTATTACACTATTATAAAGAACTCGAGTGTTTGGTGGATGATTTTAGTGACATAACCAAGGACACCCGTATGATTAACATAGGTTGGTTGGTTCAGACCATATTTAACTTGCCATTGCCATTCTGTTTTCTACTTATCTTCTTAAATTTTTTTCTTGCTTATCTTCACAGGCGTGTAAAACATCTATGATGCATAATCTCTTACCCTTGTGGCAGAATTGTATGTTTGTTTGAAAGAAAATGTCTTGCTTGGCCACATTTTAAACCTCAGAAGCCTCAATTTTCTTGGCATTCTGAAGCAAAACACTTTTAGAAGGCTGGTTTCTCATTTATTACTAGGCATCCTGGTCTGGCTTAAAGTCTGAAGCAAACAGAAAAGATAAAACCTGTTATATAATAAGTTTTAATGGTTATAACAGTATAACTGGCTCTTCTCATCACTGTTCAACATGCCAATTTTTACTATTCTAAGGGGGATGAAACATAAGTATTCTGCTTTTGTGTGTAGCTGTGGACAGAAAATTTTCTACATCAGAGTTCTGTAAGAGGACATCAGCTACTGTATATTACTTCTTGGGCTTTTACTGAGAATTTTCTCGTCTAATGATCTGAAGTGTTTGTTCTGTTTGAGGACTGGATCAGAATGTTGTTTCTGTGGTTATTAAACACGCAATAGACTTTTGTATTGACTAGATATTTTTGCGTTGTTGGATAGACAATTGCCACTGCGTGTGTATTCCTTGCTGGTAAGGTGGAGGAGACTCCTAAAACCATTCTGAAGGTGACAGTACTGGCATATGAAATTCGACACAAGAGGGACCCAGCTGCTTCTGAGCGCATCAAGCAAAAGGTATGATGCTGTAGTTTGGGTATTGTGCTTACTGCTTATAGTTTCAATCTTTCTCTAGATGCATTTTTCTGCATCTTGTTACAATGAAAGCCTTGTGTTGCCTTTTCTCAACAGACCTCAAATGATCTAACAATTAAAGTTAAAAAACAAACACCATAATATATAGTTTCTTTGTTTTGATTATTTTGAGTAGATGAATGCTTCATTGCACTTCTCTGAACAGATCTCAAAATAGTTAATGATCTGAACAGATCTCGTAAGATCTAATGCATTTATTTGATTATTGCTATAGTAGATAAATGCCTAGTTATTGTTAGCAATATTGTATATTTTTTAAACGAGTGGTACCTGATAAAAGATATTGGTTTTCAGGAATGTTATGAAAAGCAGAAAGAATTGGTGATAATGGCAGAGCGTGTTGTCCTTGCTACACTGGGTTTTGATCTAAATATACAACATCCATATAAGCATCTTGTAACAGCTATCAAGATATTTAAAGTGGCCCAAAATTCATTAGCACAAGTAGCTTGGAATTTTGTTAACGATGGGTGAGTAAATAATCAGTACTGTATATGTGATTTTAACTACAGTATTTAAATTTGATGCTCTTCAAATTGTATGCAACTTAAAGATTTGTGTGGAAAATTAGAAAATTGCTGTATGCTTTGCAGACTGATTACAACTCTGTGCCTCCAGTTCAAGCCCCAGCATATTGCTGCTGGTGCCATTTTTCTTGCTGCCAAGTTTCTGAGAGTTAAACTGCCATCAGATAGAGAGAGGCCTTGGTGGCAGGAGTTTGACGTGACTCCTCGCCAGCTTGAAGGTTGACTAGGTTTTATTATCTTAGGGCATTTTTGTATGGTAGGAGCAAGTCAGATATGTCCAAATATGATTTTCTTATGAAAAAATTCACATAATTTTATTAGTTGACATATATTTGAATGATTGGAAACACTAATTTTGGGCGACTGCAGATGGTTATATTCATTTGATTTCATGCATATTTGAAGAAAGTTTAGTTTTGCTATCTGTTGATTGCATTCTTTTACTTCTGTGAAGATGTTAGCAATCAAATGCTGGAGCTTTATGAACAAAGCAAAACAATGACAGCATCGGCTTCAAATGACATCAGCCCTTCTCAAGGTATGGACAACAAATAGAAAGACTATTTTTTGTCGGTTTTTGGAAGGTGCAAATGCCTACTAAAAGGCAGTCATTGTAGGAAATATTTAGTGGATATTTCACAGCACTAATTTCTTCCTGGCATCAGCCTGACTATGGCAATTCTGCAGGTCAAGCATCAAATTCTCCTTGCAATACTGACCCATGTAATATGAAAACTGAAAGTGATGCCATGATTGCAAATGAGAATCAAGGTTCCACATATCCAAAGTCAGTGCCTAATGTGATTGCACCTGAAACTAAGAAGGAACGTGAATATTTGGTGTCAAAATCTATAGCAGTTGATTCCGAGGAAACAATGAGGGGTAAGCATCTCCAGATGCACCCATCTGTTAGGATTGCGGCAACATCATTGGGTGACATTGGGAAAAAGGGCAACACTGATTTACTTAATGTAAAATGTATTAATAGTGTTGAGGGACCTAGTTTTGTCGAAGAAAGAAAGAGGAAGAGGTCTCGGTGGGATGACTCTTCAGATAAGGATTGTAATAGGCCCTATGGACATGTGTATGGAAGTTCATGTATAGCATCTGATATGGATGCTGCAGTTGGTGACCTTTCAGTAGTTACTTCTGTTGATGATCAAGTACAGCTTATGAGCAAAAGCATGGTGCCAATTGAGCAAAAGATAAATACTGCACGGTGGGGACAAAGAATATGATTAATGGTCTATTATAGCTGTCCAGGACATCTGAAGCATATGGCAATGCTAATCAGTGTATCCTGCAGGAGAAGCAAATAGACAAATGCAAATCACTATTGCAGTCCTTGGGAGAAATTGTCTACTGAGCCTGTGTAAAACCTCTATAAATGCAAGATGGGTGGGAGAGCCACTGGCTATGTATTTTATTCAGGACCTGAAAATAGTTGAGAGTATAATATGATAACTGTACTTATTAAATCGAGCATATTTCAAATGAAACTGCTTGATTTTTCTTGTAAGTGTAAAATAGGGTCAATCAGAAAGGTGCTTCAAACATAGGCAAAAAAAAGATGCCATTTGTATTGGGAATTGGAGTATATTACTTTCTTGGTATTCATTGGTATTCATTGAGAATTAGAGTATATCTTATATTGCAGGTGTCACGCTTTTAATTTTTCAATAGGTAGGGTCTTTATATTTCATTATTGTATGGCTGATAGAAGTTCTGAATATGTACATAGCTTGAACTAGCAAAACTGCTGCATGACAGAGCTCAGATTTCGAGTAAAACCTGAAGAAAAAAGTAGAGAGAGAAGCTTGGGCTTTGTATGTATGTTGTCTTGATGACGAAATTGAAGACTTTGTATTGAAATTCCAGTCTTTGTAATTTTTATTGAGTTTTGTATCTGCCGTGTAACTTAGTATATAAAGGAAGTGACCATTCTCCCATGCATTGTGGACCTTTCCAGAGACCATCAAACATTTAATTTTTTGGATGCAAATAGCCAAAAAATGCTCTAGAGTTTAGCCTTTTGTCAGACAGATGATCCTAGTAGAGTTCTTCCTTGCGGAGAAGGGAGTTTAGTGTATTTCCCATAGTTGATAACATGGTAAGTAGACAATGGGTGGACAGCAGGACATAAGAAATGCCCTACCCTAGGGTCAGATTGGTGACATGCAAACATACTTTCATTTACTCTGTCATGTCATGTTACATTAACATTCCTATTCAATTGTGCAGGGTTTTTTTCTCACATATTCATCATCGAGTGAATGGTGTGCACTGCAAGCATCTGTACCATGAAGTCGTGGGATAGCTTGAGATAATGGACTGTATTTTATTGTTTTTAATTGCCAATTTTTCCACGATAAGTTGTGTTAAATTTTGAAGGAAATGAAGATAATTATGTCATTTTTAGATTAAGGATAGAGTAGTCATAATGCTGTAACTATAATTTTTCAGGTAATATCAGGAAATTCCTTTCTTAGGACAGCCAGTGCTGGGATCATGATACAGCTTATTGTTCCAATACAAGTGGAATTTATTGCATATAGATCTGTACTGTGATTGGGGATTCTGTATTGTATCACGTAAAAGCTTTTGACAATATTGTGATCCAACTCCGTATTGTTTGGTGCATTTCGTGTGGACTGTAAATTGCTCGATTATGTGATCGAGGAAATTCCAAGTTAACATGTAAAAGTTAATTATTGAGCAAGTCATGTCAGTGATAGAAATTGAGTTAAAATGATATGGAAAAACCCACTACCATCCAGCATTTGTCAGCGATCAGTTGGAGGTAGAATTGCAGTCCCCACTCTAACGTGGCAAATGATTTTTATAGGTAGTGAGAGAAATTGGGTGAAATTTAGAAATGATTTTATAGGTAGTGAGAGAAATTGGGTGAAATTTAGAAATGATTTTATTGGTGGGTCTGAAGAGAGCGTGGAAAGAAAGAAAGAAATAATTTTAATGTCCATGAGACTAATATAGTCAATGGGACAGCCGAACTGATCAAAATGACTTGCTGAATAAATTATATCAAGATCCAGCTGTCAAGAGATTACTGTACTTGTCCCTGCTATTTTTGAAGGCCTCACATTCTAAATTGATGTTTTTTTTTCTGTTTTTACTTTCTCGGATGAGCAAAAAATACACTTTCTTCCCATGCTTCTTCTTTCGGCCTTTTCCATCAATCAGTTTCACATTGAAGTTGATAAGAGTTTGTTCTTAATAGAGCAATAAGACTTTTAGCTTTCCACGAAATATTTGTTCTTATGTATGCTTTTTGATGATGATAACAAGCGGGATTGAACTCAGTGATACAATATTTCTTCTTTCTTGCTAGCTCTTTACTATTCATGGGGCACGGATTCAGGTCATTGATATAATATTTTTTCTTTCTGGCTAGCTCTTTGCTATTTGTGGGGTGCGAATTCAGGTAGATATTCCATTTGCTCAATCATTTGATGTTTTGTTGCATTCAGATTTTGAATATAATTGATTCAGATTGCTGACTTGTTTTTAAAATTTTGTTTTCTTTGGACCAGCATTTCAGGCAAGAAAATGAAGAACGTACCAATATTTTTCAGATTCAATAAAAGACCAATATTTGTAATAATAATATAAAATATTTGTGAACATATGTAATAATAATATTACAAATATTAGTGTTTGTAGAATGCGAAGAGTCACCATGATGATGAACAGAACTGTCAGCCGAAGATAAACTGTGTTGTGACGTTGATGATAAACGTGTGTATCTCATCTCATTTTTGAATGAACACAATTTTGGCATGACATTGGCGTTTAGAGCCGAGTGCACGTTTTTCTTCTGCATCAAATTGCTAGTCCCCATCGCTAGCTCTAGTTCTAATTCTGCTCATAGTTATTTCAAAACCCATTTTCCTTATATCATGCTTGAGCACTCGCAAAATCTGCTTTGGTGTTTAGTAAATTGGTTGTGCTGGCTAGTAGTGAATATGGGGTGGAAATACGTCCTCCTATATTTACAATGGTCAACACATCCTTTTGCCTGAAAAATTCAATTTTTTTGATCTGGTAAATGTCATTGGAGATTCGGAGAGGCTTTATTGAAGTGTTTTGGATACCTGTGGCAAACATGAACATGCTTTTTCCAATTCAAATCTTTGGTGTGGATGATGCTGTATTGTCATAGGGTATTTCTGCTGGAGCTTACTACTGCTCCATTGACCTTATTTCTTTTGAAGCCGTCTATGTAGACATCTTTTGCGGCTCTTCCAAGCCCTAGGAGATATCCCTGTAGCCAGGTTTTCTTCTATTCATTTTCTGTGTTTCGCCATGCCTCTCTTCCTTGCCCTCCTTTAAGCCCAACCTTTTTTTAAAAAATGAAAGTTGGGAATTTTCTTTAGGGCAGTTTAGGGTTAAATGTTTTATATTTTTTTTTCTTTTTCCTTTTTCTTTATCTCAGTAGAATCTGGACCGAAAGTTCTAGGTATAAATGTTCTGTTGTTCTATCTGCTTTTTTGCTTCGTTCTGTCTAGTTTATATTCTGAACTGTAGCTGGGGCTGTCTGCTTGTTTGACTGAGATCTATTTTGTCTAATTTTTTAATTAAAAAAAATAAAATTAAGTGTCAAATATTTGCCTTTAAGTAACGTAATAGAAGTATCTGGAAGCATGGTTGATATTCAATTCGATTGTTATAATTAGTGTTGAACTTTATTGTCACGTAGATAGTAGAAAATAATAGATTAAGAAATAGCTAGAATTAATTTGTATATAGAAATATGAAGTTATTTTTCATTTCCAATAAATGAAAATAAATTTAATGAGTATTTCAATTATGATTTTGTTTTAACTATGATAAATATGTTCTTTCATTTTTGAAGTATAAAAATAAATGAAAATCTGATTTTGATCTTATTCTAGTGAGGTTTAGCACACTATGCATCACAAAGTAGCAATTCATACATGGTCCAATATTTTCCTTAGTATCAAAGCACACAAGGATGTTTTGCATGATTGAATATTATTTTTTATTTTTTAAATAAAAGTGTTTGTGAAACACCATGGTATGGGTTATTTAATGATATATTATTTTAATTTGAAATTTATAATATAAATAATTTTAAAATAATAATCTAATGTGCTCTTTCAATAGATTATTTTTATTTAAAAATGGTTGATTATTGTATGTTGATAATTAATTTAACTTAAAATGATGTGTAAAAGGTACATCATCTATCTAAAAGATATCAAAAATAATATTCTTGAAGTACCCATGTATCTTATCAAATCAAAACTCTTTCATAAAATACCTTTTTTATATTATTTACATTAAGAGGCATTCTAGAGTGGCATGGAGGACTTCGAATTGATTATGTACATAAAATTAAAGCATAATCAACATATAAATTAATATTATAAGATGTTAAAATGTTTTTAAATTTTTTTTAAAAGGAAAATAAAATTACATTCAAACAAATAGAAATAAAACAATTTTTTTTTAGTGGATATCACTATACAAAACATCACAAAACATGTTTTTTGAAACCATGCTTAAAGATATCTGATTGATGGTAAGGTTTTGTTTGCATGGTGTTCTAGACAATTATCCACTTGAATGATTTTCTCAGGGCTATCTTAAACTATAGCCTAGACCTCCTATTTTCTACACTTGGTAAGTATCAGTTTGAGTAAACTATAACTTGCACCTCCTATTTTCTACATTTGATAAGCAGAGGTTATATGGTCCATGTCTTCAATATCTGTCAACTCTCTCTTCTTTTTAATGAGAGCAATACCCCTTTTGTTTTAAAGAACTTTCTCTCACTAGCAGTCAACTTTCTTTGCATTTGCATATCCAACATATTTCTCTTATGTCAGAGTGTTAATGCTGTGAATTGACAAGCAGTTACCATATTAAATCAACTAAAATGTAGTAAAGTATTAAGAAGAGATTAGGGTATGACAATATATCATGATTAAGAAAGGGAAATGATTTAGTGATCTCATCATTTAGAGTTATTCAAAGTGCTTTGGGAGAAGCTCTTTCAAAGGAATGATAATCTCTTTGAATTCTACACCCAAATATATGGCATATGTAGGATCTCCATTGAATAATTGGAAGAAACGAGTTCTATGAGTTACAAAGATACAACACATATCCTATAACTCAATTGTCTATAGTCTGTATTTATCAAATTGTCATGCTCAATAGGAAGGTGATTGCAAAGGTCTTGGTGTTTGATTGAAGGTTAAATGGTTTGCATGGTGTTTGATTGAAGGTTAAATGGTTTGCATGGTGTTTGATTGAACTCCTTCCAATTCACCACCACTTGCCATAATGTACTCTTTTACATTTTCCATTCCTGTCCTCATCATTAATAGAGAAAAAAGAACCGAAACAAAAAAACTCAAATCAATTTCAAAACAAACACTCATTGTCACATTTTAACTTTAATAGCATATACAACAGAGGAGGTCTAATGGCATCTAGCTTAGATGGGCCTATTGGAAAAGATATGTATACTCCATGGAGGAAGCATAGGTTAGAATCCAGTGGAGGGTTTCTCAGTATGCATAAATATAAGGTAAATAGGGGATTATTTCTAAAATCTCGGAGGTTGTCTCGTGAAGCGCAATTCGTCCCCCATTCATTAGACTTCCCATTAGGCTATTTTCTCACAAGTACAAACTTTAGGGATCAACAAGGACAATTTTAGGTGTCTACAGGTATCACCCATTCTTCATTGATAATCTGCAAAGTTTCTTTTGTTAAAATGACCCCCCTAGATTTGTTTTCAAATTGTCAACTATACATTGGGGGAAACTTTACGTGGAGTTTACATGTGTTGTGTGTGTAGTGCCCTGTTGCCCCATATTTGACATACCTAAAATTTGAACTTCAAATTGGTCCCAATGTTGAATGATGGCCCAAATATGTGTCTCTGTGTAATAAGTGAGCATGTGATCCAAGGTCCTTGCCAGTCAAAATATGAAAATGGATGAGTTTTGGAAATTACTAAGAATTGAGGGAAATCATTTGATAGACATGTCCTTAGCATCATTTTGTGTCATGTGGCCAATTTTCCCCTGAACCCACTTCATATTTTACTATATATTAAACCTTCAAATTTTACTATATATTAAACCTTCAAATTTTGGTGTCCGTTGCCAAAAAATGATTAAAATCTCTCATTTTAGGATTCATCATGAGGAGTAAATAATGTTGTTGACCCGTTTCCCTACCATCAATGCGTGTTTTAAATTTCAAAACCTAACTCCCTATCATTTGGAAGATATGGTCATTTTTCTCAAACTTGAGCATTAAATTTACAATATTTAAATTATTTTTCAAAAAAATAAAATTTAATATTTTAAATTATTTTAATATTTGTGGTCATTTAAGGAGGTATAAGTTGTTTAAAAATGTCTTTTTTCATTTCTCCTCTATTTTGCCTCCATGGTCGTTTTTTTTTTTGAGGTTGAGGTCATTGTGTCTATAAGAAATGGATAAAGATGCTCCATTTTTGAGCATTTTTAACCCATTTTCATAACCTCAAGAGGAAAAAACTTAAAAGGGTTAAGAATGCTCCAAAACGGAGCATTTCTAACCTTATTTCCTAACCTTGTGTGGACCCGCTTTATCAAGAAGGTTAGAAATGCTCCGTTCTGGAGCATTCTTAACCTCCTCCATAAGAATTATAAAATAAATGCTTCAAATAACAGTAGGGATATTCATCAAGGCATTAAAGAATAGAGGGAGTTAATTGCACTTGCCTTGGAGACATGCATGCTAATCGTGGAAACAAGACTACATCACAATTCTACACTGGTAGACATAACTACATTGCAGAATATGGAACCATAGACATGCTGTGAGTTGTTAAAACGTATGCAAAATGTGGAAGGCGTAGCAAAGGCAAATGGACTAGATAACAAAACGTTTTCAAGGATTGTGATTTCATAGACAATGCACATGAGTTGTTTGGATTCATTTGCAATGTTGCAGAATATGCCAGCATATACAAAGCACGTCGAGTTGTTTAGCAGAATGCCATGGTTGTGGGAGATGTATCAAAAGTGGAAGCCTCGATTAGGTGTGAACCATTTGTCAGAATGCCTTAACGAACTATCATCCCTGGGAATATATATATGATTGCAATATGTGCATCATGGTAAACATTACTCCAATCGTGGTAGGAGAACAAGGAATGTTGCAAGTTGATTGACAAAATGACGCGGTCTCATTAACTGCAAATCGGGGTTAAAATGCATGTGAAAGTGGAAGCTTAGACACGACAAGTGAACTGTCTGATAGAATACTTTAGAGAAGGTGTAAAGCTGCATTTCATAACCTTAACATTGCACCCTTTTTGCCCGCAAGCCAACGTGGAAGCCGTCAAACCAATCAAGGTATTCAGAAAAAGCACAAAGAATAGAGGAATTTTGATAGTCATGGTAGTTGCAACTGCTTTGGAAGACTTGTATGTAGAACGTGGAGCATAACAAAGCATGTGAATTGTTTGACATAATTTCTTAAAGAAATGTGGTCTCATTTACTGCAATGATCGCAAGATATGCACAAAATTGTATTTTTACAAAGACTTTAAAAAATTTCAAGAAAAAGCAATTGCCTCGCGAACATGCATACAAAATATAGGAGGATAAAACAAGGCATGTAAAGATGTTGACAATGCATAGATAGAGCATGTAAACTGTTTTGACAAAGTTGCAAGCATTCATTCAAATAGGGCTGAGTGAGTATTATTTTTATTTGTCATAATGAAATACAAGTTTCATAGCCTCGATTATGCTCGCATTCTCAAATGTACACTTTCAGATATTGGAGATACCAAGTTGGGAAATGTGAGTCTTTTAGATTTTTGAAAATCGATGGAAATGAAAGATAAGACTTTAACATCCCAGAGGTTATTTGATAGTGGATTAGCTCACGCAGCATGATACCCCACATCAGTGCAATGTCCGAAATTAGTTTTGGAATGCATGAAAGCATTTAATCCAGATACAAAAGAAATTAGGACAATAGAAGGTAATGTGGTCGCTAAACTTGATCCAGTCTCTATTGCCATAATTTTTAGATTGCCTTTCAGAGACCAATTCACAGAGGTAAACATGGAATATGCAGATAATTACTTTATCAATAATGAAACCCAGTGTTTGAATAATATAGCTAGTAAGTGGTTAGCAAAACCAAGGAAAGGAAAAACACAACTTCCTAAAATAATTCACAGGTCTCTGTTGATGGAGGATATCACTAATATGGTTATTTTCTTGAAGCGGGCCACAAGAAATGAGGACTTGAATGACTTAGAAGGGTGGATGTTCTTGTTTATCAATATCATTTTTGAGGGCATACAATTTATTAATTGGGCTGAGATTATTAGCAATAATCTTTGTGGTTAGCTACTCAAATTGAAGAACAATCATAATTTCCATATGACATCATACCTCTTTTATGCCATTACTGGGATGAAGAAGTGGCCAGGATTTAATGCTAAAGGTTTCCCTTTGATAGCAAAGGATATGCTATCAAAGGGAAACCTATATCCTTATGAAATGAGGTTTCCCTTTGATAGCAAAGGATATGCTACAGGAGAGTTAGAGCTTGGTGCCAGATTTGAACACTTTCCTGATATAGAAGATTTTTGGCAAGACCGTGAAGATGATTTTGAAGTGTGGAAAAGGGATTGGATGAGATTTTCTATCAAATAGATAATTGACTATAGAATTGAAATAAATGTGAATGGCATTGAGGATGATGAATTTGATTTGATTGATGGTTTTTACTTTGAAAGGATTCAACTTCTTCCACTTCCACCCATCAATTGATCAATTTCAAAAATAAGAAATATTCAAGAAAGATCAGCTTATGTGGTTCGAAGGATGCTTGAATGGGTTAAAGGTAAGAGGAATGAGGCTACGACAACTAGACCCTCATATAAAGCTAATTCCTCTACAGATAGAAGTGGAGCACAAGGAAGTTCTTCCATCCCAACTAATTCACAACGATCAAACCCACTGATGAGTCTACACCAAAATATTTCGAAAGGAGGTGATGATGGAGAAGATACAGAAAAAGGGAAGGATCTTGCAAAGGTATGTGAAGTCAGCTCTGTCATTAAGAAAAAGAGATCAAAGACAAAAGGAAAGACAATGAATCTTGTCCAGGAGCTTGAAGATGAATTAGAAAGTGTTTCACCTCAACACCCTCCCAATGTTAAAAGTCAACAATTTCCTTCCGTTTCACCATCTATCATTATTTCATCACCCCAACATGATGATTTTGCCATTCATGAGGAAGCTGAAACGAATGATGCTCATGTTGAAATTCAATCTCCGCTCTTCCCAAATAATTTAACACCTTTAACCTCTGCATATGTGAACAATCAAGAATAATTGCTATCATCTTCATCATTCTGGTTACAATAGAGTTTGCAGAATAAGAAGAGGATTGTTCAGCTGATGGCTCCTAGTTTTGATGTAGTTGCAAATGTACTTCACAGGACAGCCAAACCCAAGAAAACCAAAGTTGCATCCAGATTGGGAATTAATCCATCATCAATAAATTTATGTGTTGAAGTAGCTCAACCCATTGTTGAAAAAGATGTAAGTGAAGCTAATGAGGCAAATTTTAGCATGACATAGGTGGATTTAGGTCCTACAACACATGAGGGAGTTGTCCATAATTTTTAAATTTCAGCAGCTATTCTTGTTGACAAAGCGAATAAAGATAAAGAAACAAAGCATCAACTAAATCAGCAAATATAGGTTCTTTCATCCTATATCAAATCTATTGTGGATTCTTTAGATACATAATTGGAGTCAGCCTCAACTTTGACATTAGCACACACCGAAGGAATTATTGAAAAGAAGGTGATGGAAGATATACACAAATGAAAGAAACAGAGTAGGATGTTAGAAGAATGGATTGATCAAATGAAGTTAGAAACATTAGACTTCATTGAGAAGGCCAAGGATGTTCATATGAAGCTGGATGCATAGGAACAAGAAATTGCAACAGAGTTGAAGAACGCCAAAGAACAAGAAATGTCTTGGCAGGATACTTTGAAATGATTCCAAAGGATAGCAAAAACAGATATGAATGTGTTGTCCTCGATTTCAGTGCGACCAAAATCGTGAGGCAACCCTACGAAACTGGTCCATTTCGTACCTTACGACATCTGAGAGAGCTCAATCGACTTCGTCGGTTAACTCATTTAGCTTTTTGCTTTTCGTTTTATTGTTCTCTAAGTTTTAAAGATTTGTAGTTTTACCTGCACATCGGACTTTAAAGTCCGACTTGCCTGCAGGGTTCTTTCTTTTCATAAGGTAATTGCACACCAAACTTTAAAATCCGATGTGCAAAGGTTGGGTTTTTATCCTTGCAGATCAAACTTTAAAGTCCAACCTGCAGGTAATCCTTCCCCTGCAGTTCGGACTTTAAAGTCCGATTTGCAGGTTTTCCGGTTAAAAGTTGCATGTCGGACTTTAAAGTCCGACATGCACTGTGTGATTGGTAATTAATATCGCATTAATTGCTAATTTGGGGTTTCTTTATTAAGTTTTGGGAGTTTATTTCTTCATTTTGATTTGCTTTTTCTCCTCTGCGCGTGCCTCCTTTTCCTTCCTCTGTTCTCGCTTGCCGACCTTGTGGATTTATCAAGTCTCCATCGGATTTTTCTCTTGCCGTGGCAGATTGAGGTAGGTTTTTTTTTGATTTTATTTCGAGTTTTTGCTTGTCCTCCATGTTTTCCCTTTCCTTTATGCCTTTGTTTTTGGTTTTGCTTGGTTGTTGTCTTCGGAGGGTAATGAG
This sequence comes from Cryptomeria japonica, assembly GCF_030272615.1. Lineage (NCBI taxonomy): Eukaryota > Viridiplantae > Streptophyta > Pinopsida > Cupressales > Cupressaceae > Cryptomeria > Cryptomeria japonica. The sequence continues at coordinate 876,760,745 of NC_081414.1, read as the reverse complement.
ACTTTAAAATCCGATTGCCCTTTTAATCCTTTCTTTCTCCTAGCCTGCTCATTGGGTTTTAAAGCCTGATATGCAGGCTGATCAATGGAGATCCCTCGCATATCGGATTTTAAAGTCCGATATGTAGGAGGGTAAACCTCGCATATCGTACTTTAAAATCCGATATGCGAGGGGAGATATTTTTCAGTTGGTTGCTTTTCCCCCAATTAGCACATCAGACTTTAAAGTCCGATGTGTTGGTCTTTTGTAAATGTTCTACACCTGCACATTGGACTTTAAAGTTCGATGTGCTAATGATTTTTTCCCAACTTGCACATTGGACTTTAAAGTCCGATGTGCTGATGAATTTCCCCTATTTGCACATCAGATTTTAAAGTCTGATATGCAAGTAAAGATGTTTTATCCTCGCACATCGCCCGATGTGCAAATTTTGACTCTTAATGTGCAGATCGAACTTTTTTCCCCGACCTGCTATTTTTGACAATTTTACTTCCAAGCCTTTTCTGAGTCCGATTTTTCGATCCCATTGATAAAAGTTGATTTTATTAATGATGATAACTATCAAAGAAGCTAATCCTTGGTGCTGAATGCAGTCATTTGCAAATGTCAAAGCCCTCTCACGACAAATTAGAGCCTTCCTCGAGCCAGTTGGAATCTTCTCCGAGTAAAACATCAACAAAAAAGATGAAGTACAAGTATGATAAATACTTGAATTTGACCGAGTTGAGAAAGCTCTCGCCCGACTAACAAACCTGATCAAATCCGAGTTGCATAAATATGCATCCTTCCCAGTTGCAGCTCATGATCCGAAATTTGTACTTGCAGTAGCGGATCACTTCGATCCGAATACAAGATAGGTTAGGGATGCTGATCAAAACGTCATCATAACTCTGGATAGTGTTTTCTTCAACAGTGTTTTCAAAGGTTCTCCAGTTGAAGAAGTAGCTGACATTTCTCAAGAAAGTGCTCAAGAGTACTATGAGAAAAATGAGAGCAAATGCAAGAATGTGATCAATACTATGTATCTCTCTGCTGCCAGACATTCCACTACCTCGCGATGGCCCAAGTTTTTTCACAAGAGTGACTTCAACGAGGAATACAATGACATGGTCACCATGTTATCAAGAGTGAAGGGTTTAAAAGACTCTCACTAATTTCAAAGCTGGATGTGTTATTACATGAATATAATCAGGAAAGGTGCTGCTAGGATTGACTGGGGTGAGCAGACTAGTGATGCACTCTACGCACAATTGAAAGAAGTCAAAGTAACATTGAAATTTTATATGACTTCCTACCTGGTTTACGTAGTCGCTTCAATGAGACAATATCCAGGTTTGTCCACTAAAGGTGACAAGAGATTAGTTCGTGTCTGGGAACACTATGATCAACTTACGATCAAGAATCAAGGTAGCCACTTTAGAAGAGTTAATGATGCCTTCTTTACTGTGTGGAAGTGCATGTTTGATAAGAGCCTACAGAAGAAAAGATTATCAAAGGTTGCATATAATAGGGTGTCTCATTTTGGATGCGTTTTCCTTCAGTTCTCAACATTCATTTACATCCGGATCGGATTTTTCTCAGGTGAACCCTTTATTCTACCAAGGCATCCTTCTGACAAGATCGTTCTCATGGAGTTGTGTCTGCAAGTAATCTATGTGCTTGAAAAGCAATCACAAGCACATAAGACTGGGTTGAAGTTCCCTGAATCAATTGGCAAGTGCTCAGTCATAACCAACCCCAAAGCCAAAAATATGGAGGAAGAAATGAAATGGAACACCATGAGAAGATTCAAGACACAAAATAATTTTAATTTTCGTGGCATGAAGAACAAACTCAAGAGGAGTTACACCCATGTCTATAGATTTGAAGATGTATGGGCATACTGTCAAAATGAAGAAGATATAAGAAGGATGGATTTTAGTCGTCTTACCTTGGAACATATTGAAAATTTGGATTTAGAAAAGATCCCAATGACCATGGAAGACACCGATGACATAATAGACCCTGTATATTATGAAAAGAAGACTGCCAACTCCCTGCTCCCACCGGTGCAATGGTAATAAAAGGAAAGTAAATCTATCACTCAAATAATCTCTCCTATTTTGGCAAACACCAATGCATGGTTACTTAAAAAGAATCTTAGGATGAAACAACTTCCTGCTAGTTCTGGAGATGACGATAATAGTGATGGCCCGACTGGTAAGACAGTTACGGCTGAAACAAGAACCAAGGCCAAAGCAGATTCACAAGCATTATCCTCAGCTCCTGTAACGCAATCCAAGGGGAAAGGACCCAAAATCAAGTTCACAATTAAAGGTTCCAAGAAAGCTGAATCATCCTCAACAGCTCAGGAGATAGTTATGAAGGAGCCAGAATAACAAACTGCTAGAGATACTGGAAAAGAGAAAGAGGTGGAAGAAGGTGAAATTCCTCAACAAGAGGAAACACAAGTTGAAGAAACGTCACATATTGGTGAAGTTAATGTTTCAGCCACTTCACAGGTACCAACTCATTCACAAATGATTATTCATTCCATTGATTCTGATTTTGATCAAGAGGAAGAGGAATTCGATGATGAGGACCTTGGTATGGGCATGACTCAATCAAAGACTGCTCAACAATTCTTCGCACTATCCAACTTTTCCAGCCTTGATGATATTTCTTCAACCACTATTGAATCTTCAATATTGGAGTTTCTTGAAGCTATGGAGCAAGCATTCACAGAACAATAAATGATGACCTTGCCTTCTACAATGGTCATAATAGAGATTCCATCTCAAGTAAGCACTGAAGTTATTTCTACTACGATAGTTATAACAAAAATTCCACCTCTGGTTACTACTCAAGTTCTTTCAATTGCACCTTCCACTTTCTCCTCTGTGGCCGTAACTAAAGAAGGGTCAGCACCAACAGCTGTTGCTGCATCAACAAGTATATCACTAGATACTTCATCATTGATATCAGTCATCGTTGCCAGTTCAAGCCAGCTTGCTCTTGAAATACCAAGTGACACTCAACAAGAAGCTACTACCCCACCGGCTAACTCTGAATTACCACCTTGGATGGAGGTAGTAGCACCTAAGAGGAAGATACAAGTGATTTTGCTTGATCAGTTTGACTTTGAGCAATTGGTTCCTCCAAAGCCCAAGGGAACAAAGAAGCCGAAGACTGTTTCCCGGGTGTTAGTAGACCCGACCTCTAAAAGGAAGTATGCTGAAGTCATGGTGCCATCATCATTTAAGAATAAGGATGATGTACAACCTGAGGATTAAATCATGCAAACTGTAGAGCTTGGGCATGAGACACATGAAAGTGTTAAGCTGGATTCTCAAACAACTTTAAACTCTTTGATATGAAGACTTGACCAAGAGAGGGATGAGAAGAATGAATTAAAACAGAAATGTGAACAACTGACTAACGTTCTTCTGAAAGTTACCCAATCCTCTCAGGAAGTTGAGCCCATATGATCCTTAATAGATGCTGAAGCTCTCAATAAAATTGAACAGGTAGGAGCCAAGGGCTGAGTGGTGGACGAGTGGATAGCACGACTGAAGTCAAAAGGGTCTCATCTCCTAAGTTCAACAGTTGGGTTGTTGACAGATTTTGAAGTGATCCAAACTCAGATGCAAAGTGTTAAAACTTCACTATCTCAGGGGATTGAAAATATTGAAAAAAGTACAACACTTTGGAGCAAAATGGAGGACTTCAAAATATACGTCCTCTTTGAAAATAAAGTGGTTCATTCAAGAGGAAAATATATCCAAATTTTGTTGCTATTGTCTTACAGGAAAGAGACAATAAAGTTGATGATAGCAGAGCTGGATCGAGAACGAAAGGAAGGTGATGATGAGATTGATCTCATTTCTACCAAGATTGCTGGCCTTCCTTGTTATCTGTATAATGACAATCAAAATCTCGTTACTAGCGATGCCATCACACAAGAATTTATGTCCTTAATGGATCACTGCACTGGACAAGACTTTTCACTTGATGCATTTGATAAGTTATTGGAAATTCAAGTTAGTTTTGAGGTCCTCGCATCCATGCTAAAGGACGGGAAAAAGAACTTTGTAGAGGCTGAGGATACCATCTCCCATGTTCATGTGATCATAGATTCTACCCAGATGCCAAACCAAGTAGAGATGGATGCTATGTTGACTAGGTTTGAGGAATTCCACAAATCAAATGAGGAGGAGAAAAATGAATAAAGTGCCCCTTTTTAGCATTTTCTTTCCATGTAGTTACCATTTTAGATGCTGAATGTTTTCTCGCAGCTGCATATTTTCTTTCTGCTGTAGTTGTAGTCAAGTGGGACTGTGCAGTTGAATTAGTCAACTGTGCCCACATTTTTCTCCAATTTCCTTATATATAAGGGGGACCCTTATTTGTATATTTTTATCTTGGATTATGCTAAGCAAAACTCTGCTAAATTTTTGCCTCAACTAAGACTTTGAGCTTTGTTGTGAGAATTTGATCAAGCAAATAAAGAAAGCAATTTATTTGATCCCAAACTTTGTGTTGTGTTTAAAAAGAATTGCTTATATGAGTTAATGTTCTTAAGTTCATGACTTATATATGTTCTTGAATTTCTTGATATAGGAAGTATTGTTAAGCGGATTAAAGAGCTCTTAAATTATGAAAGTAGACTTTGTGCTTCTTGAGTATTTGAGAAATTTTCTATTGTTAAGTAATTAGTAGTAGGCTTTTTATTGCTACTATTGCTTGTAGTTTTTAGGATTAAGGAATTATACTTGAAGACTTTGAGCTGCAAGTTGAATTCCTTTTCATTGTGATAATTAGTTTAGTTGGTGTTATATTCGAGAAATACTTTGTGCTTCTTGTTTATAAAATATTGATATAGTTTGTTGGATAAATTAGTTAATTTCCTTAAGTATCAAAGTGATAGGGAAATTGTAACAAAGTGAAGGGATAATACATTAACTCTGAAAAAAGAGAGTTATATGCCCAACACTAACCCACATATTTAAATTTCTTATTAATTAGAGAAGAGATTTCAAAGGGAACCTCCCCTTGATGAGAGGAGAGAATAATTTGTCAATATAGCTGTGAGTGAATCATATATTTTGTCATTCGTACGCTAGTGACAAAATATTCACCCAACAGAATGTACTCATTGCTGAAAAGGTCTTCTCTCATAAAGAAGAAAACCAATCCAGTACATGGTGCAAGAGTATAAGTTGGAAATTGGATAATATCAAGCAATACTTGGATGAGTATCAAAAATTCTTGATAGCTTGTGAACAAACAAAGATGAAGATAATAGAAGATGCAATGAATATCATTGGTGATGTATCAATAAAAGAACAATTTCAACAAATGGACAGTCAACTGCTCTTAAGCAAGTTTCATGACAGAGTTAATACTGAATTAGCAGATGTATAGGTGTCAGATGCAAATAGAATGAAGAGACTCAGTGTCATTTCAGTTGCCTTAGATGCTTGCGACATGCCTTCATATTATTAGAATTTGGTTAACATTAAGGATGGCCAAGCAACTGCCAAACTAAAAATGGATAATGTGATCATTCCCAGGTACAAGTTCATGGTAGACACGCTTGAAGCATACAAGTCATTCAAGGCCAAAACACCAATTCAACAGAGACAAATAATCAGCTAGCATGCTCTTTCATGATATCAAAAAGTAACACCATGTTCATATCTTTGTATATTCTCCCTTGTCATGTGTGGCTTAGTTAGTCTTGAGTTTATTTTTGGTTTCATTGTATAAGTTGTGATTTTCTATCTCATAGAGTCAAGGTTAGTAGGTTGACTTTTTCTGTGCATAAATATGCTAGTTATTAACTCATTGTAATTTGGGTAGAAATGAGTTAGTTTTTAACTCAGAATCAAAGTTGGTTATGAGGTAGTTATTTTGAGAGGCTATAAATATTAGAAAGATAGATGGTAGAAGGACTTTTTGGACTTTGTGAGTTTGGGACAACTAATTTTTTTGGATTGTATGATTTCACTATTTTGATTACAAGGTAGATTGGGAGTGTTTCCATGGTTGTTGTGTGTTCATTTGCACAATATTATGTAATTATCGTGTGCTATTGAAATAACAAGCTTGCAAATTACTTTCCCAGTTTCATGAAGACAATGGTCATATAACGCTACAAATTTCTTTGGTATCTTTGAAATATATAGGTGTTATGCAAATTTAATGTTTTGTTTCACTCTCATCTTATGCATAGTCTAGAGTTGATAGTGATAAGGTTAGAAGTCAATGGAATCTGAGTGGCAATCGTAAGTTTGTTGTGTAAATTTCTTTAAACCCCATTCATAGTTATTTCTCTCTTTTCCTTTTCAAAGTTAATTATACTTAAAAATAAAAATACCCCTATCATACGAGGGAGCTGCCCCTCTCAAACGTAGAGGAAGATCGTGTTTCAGAGAACTGTCTATCCAATTGTTGGGAATTTTTTGTCACTCCTCCTTTGGGCACATAGTAGAACATTTCGAAGTGACAAATCTGTTTACTAACACGCCCGCCAACAAACCCCAGGGAACTTGCACTAACAACCTAGAAATAGAGTAATTTTTTTTTGTTTACTAATTAAGTTTCCGTTTAACCTTATCTAGGCAATGTGATTAAGAAATTAGTTCACTTATTCTTATCTTAGTGATGAATCTTAAACATTGATTGTCCAACTAGGTTCTTGACATAAGCGGAAACATGGTTACATAGTCTCATATAGCTCCCTAGGGCATATTGATGCCACTAATTAAACTCGATACTAACTTTATGATTCTTAATCCATGCATTAGATTTACAACTTACATGACAATGCACGTATGCACTTAATGATCTATCTATAATAATGTCTCCACACGAGGGTTTGCTACATAGGCTGACCTCTAATCTCTTAATGCATTCTACTATCCATAATGCTTAGTAATTGTAATACCCTAAAAGATGGTCATCTAAACCATAGGCCCCCTAATCTCGACAAAATCACCAAGGTCCTAACCAAATGCAATTAAATTTAATCTTAAGCACATAATTAATTTCTAAGATCATCAAATGTCACGTGGAAAATTAATCAACCAATATTAATTAAATATTTATTTAATTAATTGATCATTCCAAGTAAATCATTTTTAAAATAATTATCTTAATTATTTTATTAAAAATCCTTGCATATTTAATTAAATAAATCAATTTGCCATTAAATAATCAAAAAGATGAATTAATTTGAAAAACAAATAAAATTGCCATAAATCTTCAAAAAAGGAAACAATCAAGAAAGATGAATTGGAAATTATGAGCACAAATCTTCAAAAAAGGAAACAAATAAAAAAAGAAATTGATTGGAAAAAAAAATTAAAAATTGAGAAAAGAATTGAAATGGAGATAATCTTGAAAATCAAATAAAAAATTGAAAAAATCTCAGAAAAGCAATTAAAACAATTAAATCTCAAAATTGAATGAAATAGAGAATAAATTAGTTTTTTTTTTCTTTTGATTTTATCTTAATTTTAGTTCAATTTCCTTTAAATTTGAGAAAAACAGCCAGTCACATCAATTCACCTGGATTGTGCTTCCTCTCAGAAAATCTTGACCGCTCATCAACATTTGATCTCAGCCATTGGTTTCTTTCTGATTTTTTTATAAATTCAACCTTCTTCTCTCATTCACGGATCCTAGAGAATATTTTGTTATTATGCTGTTTTTTCTCTAGGTTCATTGAGAATTTGCATTAGGTTCATTGAGAATTTGCATTGAGATATTGCATATTAGTTCTTACATCCTTAGTTAATCATCTAGCTTAAATATTCATCTATTGCTTAAATCATATCTAGCTTAAATCTTGCATCCATCTAGCTTAAATCCATGCTCATATAGATTAAAAATCCTTCGTTTAGGTGTCGTCTAGTCACTGGATAGCTTAGCAATCTGAGAGCAATCTAAACTTGCATTTACTAGAAGGCAATAGGTCGCTTTGTAATGGTTTATTATTCATTGATTATTGATTTACTAACCATGTATCTAATGACTTAATTGAAGTGTTGTGTATTTTAGATACAGATACAGATCCACTTTTTACACACACATTTTTGGCGCCACCGTGGGGCTCGGAATTCAATCCTTCAACCTCAAAATCATTTCTTTATCTTTCAGGTATCGTCCGTACAACCTCTATGAAAAGTCGTATGAGTATAAATCCTTCATCGTACGAGATTCTATTGACTTCTATCTTTTATCATGCGGTTCAGTGAGAATACTCGTACGAATTTCTGTTTTGCATATTTGATTCTATGTTTTGTCGTTTGGGTCTATGGGAATACTCGTATGGGAAGGAATAGATTGTCGTACAAATTTCTGTTTTATTGTTTCAAAAACAATATACTTTCTAGGGTTTTTCATGAATTAAATTTGGATTTTATTGACGCTGACGCTAACCCTGGTCTGTCTTCTATCTGCATAAGATTTTTCACAACTCAACCAGTTTCTTGCAGAATGCTTGTCAAAGAATACATCAGTCGAACATACGTCTATCAAAGAATCAATAACAAAATGACTACTGATACATTGGTTTTGTAGGTTGCCTAAAGAAAATTGATGAAACTTCGTGTTTTGTTTAAAATTCATTTTTTTAGGCACTTATATTGCTATCTGGTTAAAGAACAAATCTGTCTTTTGTGTTTTCAAAAAAATTAGAGAGGTAGGAGAGTATGCTCTTGTCTTTTACAGACAATCAGAAATCTAGACCCTCAAACTTTTTTCTAAATTTTGAGATTTGTGTACCTTTAGTGGGCTTGTCACAGTGGGACAAAGTAATCACCCTGTGAGAATGACCCAAGTGAGTACAACTGGACTTGAGCATTCCAACTCACTATAATAAATAGGCCTCTAGTGATTAAAGTCTTAGAGGATGGGATTATTTGAGTTTTCTCTTTGAGATCTCTCATATCGAGCATTTTGTAGGGCCTCGCGGTCTCAATCACGTTTACATGACTACAACTTGTTTTGGTACCTTGTCGGGCTATAGGCCTCAATTGTTCTTGCATGACTTCAAGGGGTAATTTCAAACGAAATTCCTGACTAAGAACTATAAGATAGAAGCTACCCGGTTCACCTCCGAAAGGGGGATAATCTTTGTGCAAGAGAGATAGTAACTCTCCCAAGACACTTGCCATATCGTGCCCCCATTAGCGTTTGGAGTTGACTAATATGGCATTGAGAATCCATTGTGTGAGACTCAATGACTGTATTCTGATTAGCTATTGGGTGTGTACCCAAGTCAACAAGCAAATGTTTTCTTCTCTTAGCCAACTTCCATAGGGTTAGTGTGCTGTGATTGAAGTCATTATATATATCTTGCATGTTTTTTGTGTTTTCATACCTGAAACTAAAACTAAAACTAAAATATTGAATCTAGAGAAAACAAATCAGCAATATCAACAACTCAGTGATCAAAACTCTGTTCTAGTCCAAAACTGGTCCTTGTCAGTCATCAAAAACTTAGTCCTTATCAAAAACTGGTCTTTGTCAGTCACTGAAACTCTGTTTGTCAGAATCTCTTCTTTGTCCAATCCTCTGTCATATGAGTCCACTAAATTGTCATTTTGCTACATACCTATTATCGTACGAATCTTCATTGATCTTAATAGTTTGTCGTTTGGCTCTGTAAAACCTGTCGTACGAAATTGCACAACTGTCATCTGGTGTTTTACAACATGTCATACAAATATACATCACAATCAATAGATGATCGTGTGGAGTTTTCCCAACTGTCATACGAAATTAGGCAGCAACTCATACGAAGAATTGTGTTTATCGTCTGAAAACAACTAAATTGCCATCTGGGTTTGAAAAATTCGTCGTACGAATTCCTAATCTTGTCAGTAAAAACAATCAAATTTGCCCAAATTAGTCTACAATGAGCATAAAACTGGTTATCATAATCCCGAGCATAAACAACCTAGGTAGTGCACCTTCTGCAGTTGTATTGCATGATTTTGTCAGTTACCTCTTAGCTAGATCAATCAACCTAATTCAATCAACAAATCTGTTGTCCAAACTTCACTCTCGAGTATCACTTAGGCTACTTAGCCTTGACTCAAAATCGGAGTCAGTGTATCTCACCCACATAAGTTTGAACATCAACCTCTGGCCTCAACAAACAACTAGCTTTGATCTCACGTTGATATCTGTAACACCTCTCACTATCAATAGTAAATGGCTACCTTAGCTCCAATTCCCATGGCTACCTTGGCTCAAATGATTCAAGATATCAAGAGCGAAATATATGACATGAAAATCCAACAAACTAAATCAATGACTCCATTTGAAAAATAAATGCATGATATCAAGAGTGAGAAACTTCAAGGAATTCTAAAATGATTATATGATTTGACAATAAAAAACCAACAAATAATTGACAATCAAAAGCCAAATCTCAAACGAGCTCACAAGACACCTTCACCAAGATATAAAGACATTTCCTCCAAATATCATCTAGGTAGACAATTTACATCTTTGGGGCAATCTATTGAGTTGACTTTGAAAGAGCTTCTTGAGCATAATCTTATCATATTGCCGAAAAAGACGACACGGGGATGTGAATTTTTGAGTAAGTATTGTGCATATCATAGACAAAATGAATATAAGACTTCGAATTGCATGGAATTAAAACATAAGATTCAAGATCTCATTGATAATGGTGTTATTGAAATTGAATATCCTAACGACTCACCTAAAGAAAAATAAGGAACTACTTCTAAGCATGATCAAAATCACGAGCCTATGTCTAGCAAGGATCCATATGTGACCTCCATCCCTTCCATGATACCTTCATCTCCTAAAACTTCTCAGCATCAATTCATACTATCTCCTTCAAACAATGAAACTTCTCATGTTTACCTTCAAGGGCTATCTCGTATGGAAATCCAAGTTAATGCCAATATTGATACAAGTTCCTCTAAAGATTTAAAAATCCCAGATCCTATGCCATCATGCACTCCAATTCCAAAAATTCCCACTCTAGAGAGTCCCATCCGAAATGCTTCCCCATCATGTAAAAACATGAACACCTTCCAAGAATCCTCCATGCATATCAACAATATTACCTCTTCCTTAGAGATGGCTTCATGTCAAGATGATAATCTGAAAAATGAAAAACCAAGTCCTATCATAAATCAAGATCAAGACACCAAAACTCCTCAATCCCATGTAATGATTGAAAAAGATCCTATTTCACTAGAATCCCATGATGATCCCCTTATACCTTTCCATTTATTTCAAGATGATCCTTTTCCATCTCAAGAGAAAAACATCTTTCCAAATCCCATTCCCAATCCACTTCCTAAGCAAGATCATGATGCCTCTTCCACCTTTTCAAATGATCCTATTCAAAATGAAGAATCAAACACCCTTCCTACTCTATCCAATGGTCCTCTTCCATGTCAAGATCAAAGTATCCCTTCATCTCCTTGTCATAATCCTCCATGTTCACCTCAAGGATCCATCATGCCTACAAATCCCTCGCATGATCGTATCATTCCTTACATTCCACTTCCACCTCATAATTGACTCATGTCTTCCTCCTAAAGCAAAGTGTATCCTGATAGTTCTGATACTTAATGTAAAGTACAGATGCCAATAGCTAACAAGATGAGAGAGGGGGGGGGGGGTGAATCATACAAACTTAATCTTCCATAAAATCAACAGATTCAACCTCGGTAACTTATACTTCAACAATATAACCAAAACTGCTAAACATGCAAACTCATAAACACATAATCATCATAACACTCATACACCAGATTTAATGTGGAAACCCAAATAGGGAAAAACCACTGTGGGATTTTGGACCCACTAAGAAATATACTCTTCTAGAGTATGCTTGGTTAAAAGCAAATCCTGTTAAAGATTACAAACACATTGCAAGATGTCACCCGGTTAAGGGATTTCCCTCAGATCTGTTAGGATCTTCACTTTGTTAGAAGTGACCTTGTTAAAGGATTTCAAACACTCAAATAGAATGTTACCTTGCTAGAGGGTTTACAAATAAGACTGTTAAGTCCACTCGGTTAAGAGATTTCCTGTAACTTACAAAATAACAGTAATACAAATCTATCTGTAACTTCACATCTGAAATGCTAAAGCAGATTCTTATTTGCTCAAAACAATCTAGTCATAGGACTTATCTTGTCCCTCTGCTGGGCTCTCTACTTTGTTATTCAAACAGGTCTTCAAGCTTCTATGCTCGGTAATCACTATGTAGCATCCCTGTGCATACACTTGCCCGCATACATTGTTTATCAACAATTCCTTATTTATAAACAATTGCTAACCGCTTAATCTCCTTGATCATATTTCCCATGATCAATCTTAGCCATCAGATCTTCAAACTTGACTAGGTTCAATGTATCCTTTCGATCTGAAATGTTTTACCTTGCCTCGAGACTTGTAGTCCTTTCTTGGAACTTGCACAAGGTTATTGCGGTTCAATCTGCACCGTAGATCTTCCTGCCGATTTTCCTTTGCCATAGATCCTTAACAAACTTCATGCACGACATACCAATCATTTATACATCTCCATCTAATCATTGTCCTTCATTAAATAATGTTTTTATCCATCCAATGCGCACTTGTCATAACTCGGTTGCAACTTGGTAAATACTAAACTTTACTCGGTAGACATTCCACCTTCATTAACTGATATCGATAACCTTAGGGTTTACCGACTAGGTTCCTTAGGGTTTACCGACTAGGTTCTTTGCTCAGTGACATAGTATAGTATTAACCTTACAATCAACAACATATGTAGGATATCAAAACAATCTAAACATCATAATCTCATCATTGTCTAACTTGGTAATAGTTGCCCATTGAATAAGTTATTTCTCCCCTTATTCATCACATTCTTTCTGTGTCTTTTACCGACATCTTAATTCTCTTCAAATCAATCTTCTCAAGATATGGCAACATCATACTGAATCAGATAATCAATTTCTTGACATCAATGACAAAATAATGTTATAAAGATAGTTATCATCCTTCTTCAGTTATATCAATAATTTTCAACAACCTTCTCAATATCCTTACTGAATATCAACAATCTCCTGATATTGAAATGCCAACAATCTTTCTTACTGTAATGCCAACAATCTCCCCCTTTGGCATTGATGGAAAAACCAACTTTTAAATGGTAATACCAACAAGATACTCAAATTGATTCGGATTCAGATTGCTGTTAGACTTCTCCTATTATCCTTGAGTTGTTAAAATCTTCTGAAGTCTTCTCCCTTCTCATTAGGCTTCTGAGCTGTTGACTTGCATTTAGTCTTCTCCATTTTTGCAATCTTCTCCCTCTTTCATTAGTCTTCTGTTATTCATCATTCAGGGCTTTACCATTCAGTCAACCATTTAGTCTTCCAACCATTTAGTCTTCTTCCCCTTTGACAACAATGCCAAAAAGTAAAAGAACTAAATCATGATTTCTTCCTCTATGAAGTGATTTGCCTTGCTGTGTATCATCTCAGTCACAGTCAAAGTAACTTATCTCTATTCACTATTTCCTGCACAACTTTAGAAAACCTTCTAAAGTGCGTAAATCAGCATCAATCCACACATAATATTCTGTAGATTCATCGAATTGATACTTTCACTGAACTTGGTCAGTGAGTAGAAGATAGGGGTAGGACCCCTAACTTGCTTTTGAGATACTCAAAAGTGTCCCTTGGCAATGGCTTTGTGAAGATGTCTGCTAATTGCTCCTTTGAACTGATATATTCCAGCACAACTTTCTTCTCTTGAACTTCTTCTCTGAGATAATGATACTTTATAGATATATGCTTTGTCTTAGAGTGCATTATTGGATTCTTTGAAATGTTAATGGCACTAGTATTATCATAGAATATAGTTACTGGCTTGGTAACTCCCTCATTTATACCTTCCAACAGTTGTTTGATCCATGCTATATTGGTACAATTCAATGCTGCAGCAACATATTCAGCTTCTGCTGTTGACTGTGAAATACATCCTTGTTTCTTGCTAAGCCAACTCACTAGTCTTTCTCCCAAAAAGAAAGCTCCACCACTTGTGCTTTTCCTATCATCTATGTTGTCTACCCAATCAACATCAGTATAAACTTTTAAATCAAAATCATTCTTCTTTTCATATACTAAGCCATAATCTTCAGTACTTCTCAGGTATCTGAAAATTCTCTTGATTGCTGTCATATGTGTCTCCTTGGGATCTGCAGAGAATCTTGCTACAATACCTACTGCATATGCCATATCCGGTCTACTATGCACAACATATTGCAATTTTCCAATCATAGATCGGTAAATTGTCCCATCAACAGATGTAGATTCATCATTCTTTGATAATTTATAGTTAGTAGTCATAGGAGTACTAACTGGTTTAGAATCCTGCATTCCAAATTTCTTCAAGATTTCCTTTATGTACTTGGATTGAGTAATGAAAATCTCATCTTTCATTTGCAGTATCTGTAAACCTATAAAATACTTTATCTATACGATTAGTGACATCTCAAATTCTTTGCACATTTCATTTCCAAAATTCTTGCATAAGGAGTCATTTCCACAAAAAATAATGTCATCAACAAATATGGCTGAGATCAGTATTCCATTGTCCTCATCATTCTTCATGTACATATTGTTGTTTTCACTTATCCTTATAAAACCAATCTTGATCAAGTAAGAGTGCTGTCTTTCATACCATGCTCTAGGTACTTGTTTCAGACCATATAAAGCTTTGTTTAGTTTGCATACCTGATCTTTACTTTTGTCTTCAAAAAATCCTTCAAGTTGTTCTATATAAACTTCTTCTTCTAGTATACCATTCAAAAAAGTAGATTTAACATCCATTTGATATACCTTGTGTTGGCATTATAACAGACAAGAAGAAGGTTGGCATTCCAATTACAATGAGAGATTGTTGGCATTTCAATAAGGATATTGAGAAGGTTGTCGATGACTATGGATATAACTGATTAAGGATGATTGCTATCTTAATATTATTATTTTGTCATTGATGTCAAGAAATTGATTTTCTAATTCAGTATGATGTTACCATATCTTAAGAAGTATGATTTGATGAGTAAAAGATGTCGGTAAAAGACACAAAAAGAATATGATGAATACGGGGATAAGTTATTCAATGGGCAACTATTACTGAGTTAGACAATGATGAGATCATGATGTTTAGATTGTTTTGATATCCTACATATGCTATTGTTTGAAAGGTTAATACTATACTATGTTACCTAGCAAAGAACCTAGTCGGTAAACCCTAAGGAACCTAGTCGGTAAACCCTAAGGTTATTGCTATTGGTTAATGAAGGCAGAATGTCTACCAAGTGAATTTTAGTATTTACCAAGTTACAACCGAGCTATAACAGAATGCATTAAATGTTTACATGTGATATTTAATGAAGGAAGCTGATGAGCTGGAGCGGATTAAATGATTGGTAAGCCGTGTATGAAGATTGTTAAAGAATCTATGGTAAAGAAAGATCGACAGGAAGATCTTCAACTTAGATTGAACCGCAATACCCTAACACAAGTTCCAAGGTGAAAATGCAAGTTCCAAGGCAGGGTAAAACGTTTTCAGATTGAAGGATACATTGAACCTGGACAAGATTGAAGATCTGATGGCTATGATTGATCATGGGAAATGTGATCAAGGAGATTAAGTGGTTGGAAGATTGTTTATAAATAGGAAACTGTTGATAAACAATGCATGCGGGCAAGTGTATGCATAGGGATGCTACATAGTGATTATCGAGCACAAAAGCTTGAAGACTTGTTAGGATAACAGAGTATAGATGCCCAACAGATAGACAAGATTAGTTCTATGTCTAAATTGTATTGAGCAAATAAGAATCTGCTTTAGCATTTTTAGATGTGAAGTTGCAGACATATTTTTATTACTGTTATTTTGAGAAGTAGCAGAAAATCTCTTAACCGAGTGGACTTAACAGTCTTATTTGTAAAATCCTCTAGCAAGGTGACATTCTTATTGAGTGTTTGAAATCCTTTAACAAGGTCACTTCTAACAAGGTGAAGATCCTAACAGATCTGAGGGAAATCCCTTAACTGGGTCACATCTAGCAATGTGTTTGTAATCTTTAACAAGATTTTCTTTTAACCGAGCATACTCTAGAAGAGTATATTTCTTAGTGGGTCAAAAATCCCACAATGGTTTTTCCCTATTTGGGTTTCCACATTAAATCTGGTGTTATATGTTTGTGATCTTATCTATTTATGGGTCTGCATGCATTACTATTTTTCTGATAAGGTTACCGAGGTTGAATCTGTTGTTTTTATTGAAGATTAAGTTTGAATAATTCACCCCTCCTCTCATATTGTTAACTTGGCATCTGTACTAATCATATTTAGTATCAGAACTATCAATTGGTATCAAAGCTTTGGACTCCGGAAGAAAAGTTTAAAGGCACTTGAGTTAAAGATCCAAAAGATGTATAAGAGGGATGCATCGAAGCTGAATAAGTCAAGTTTCTCTACATGGTAGAAAAGGATGAAGCTGCATCTATCAGGAATTGGAGAATACGCTGTCTATTATCTGGAGAATAATTTCATCACACCAAGCACCTATCCATTGACAATGGAAGAGATAAAGGCAAAGCAAGAACATATTCAAGCAATGATTAAAATAACATCTGCATTGACCGACTCAGAGTTTAATGATCTAGAAGGATGTACTGATGCTAAGGCAATGTGGACTAAGCTCATCTTTGTCTATGGTGGAGATGAACATGTTCAAAGAGCAAAAGTGGATAGTCTAAGAGGACAACTTGAATCTATGAGGATGAATGAAGGTGAGAACATAACCCAGTATAGTACAAGACTAAAGGAGATTGTAAATCAAATCAAAGGAGCAGGAGGAACTATTGAAGAAAAGGATGTAACAAGTAAGATGCTGAGAACCCTTCTACCTGCCTATGCAATCCGAGTCTCTGCAATCAATGAATTGAGGTCTGTACCCAATATGCCAGTTTCTTTAGATGCTACTATTGGTAAGCTACATGCATTTGAGTTAAGTAACTTTGATAACAATGGGTCATTAGTAAATAAAGTTGAATATGCATTCAGTTCTTTTCATATTGATGAAACTGATGATTACAATGATAGAAAGTATAAGTACTCTGAAGGGAATCACAGTGGAGCAAGTGAAAGATTTCGCAAAAACATGGAGGAGGTACACAAACGATATGAGGAAATAAAAAAGCAAGAAGAGTTTGAAGCACTATTAGCCAGAAGGCTACCGAGAGGAAAAGGTAAGTATAAAGGAAAGCTACCTTTAAAATGTTTCAATTGTGATAAGATAGGACATATGGCTTCTAACTGTCCTGACAAAGAATCTAGTGAAAAGAGAAATTACCGAGATGACAGATAGAAAGATAATAATTACAGAGGACATCGAGACTTCAGGAGAAGAGATAAAAAGACATGCCTAATAGCTGATGAGGAATCTAATGATGATAAATCAGATGAAACTGATACAGAGGAAGTTGTTTATGTGACTATCAAAGATGGATCAGATGAAGAAAGGTATGAAGAAAAATCTTTAATATCTCATATAAATACTAATGATTCTTGGATCATAGATAGTGGTTGCTCACATCACATGACAGGTGATAAACACAAGTTTATTAAATTAGACGATTATGATGGAGGCTATGTAAGATTTGGTAATGATGCACCATGTCCGGTAAGAGGTAAAGGATCCATAACACTTCTTGACAATGCTAAATGTAATGATGTTTATTGGGTTGAAGGTTTGAAATACAATTTGTTGAGTGTAGCATAGCTAAACAACACAGATTACCGAATAGAGTTTGAAAAAGGAATTGTCAAAGTTCATGACAAGCATGGAAAGTTAGCTACTACCGGGACACAAACAAGATGTAATACATTTCATCTTGACTCAACTCGGAATAAATGTCTATATGCAAGGATATATGATACTTGGTTATGGCATAAAAAGGTTTTGTCATGTTAATTTTCGTAATCTGATCAAAATAAGTAAGAAGCACCGAGTAAGAGGTCTACTGAGTCTTGAAAAACTTGAGAATGCTATGTGCCAAGGATGCTAGATGGGTAAGATGACAAGATCAAGCTTTACAAGTAAGTCCTACACTTCTAAGGGAATTTTAGATCTTGTGCATACTGATCTTTGTGGTCCTATGAAAGTTCAGAGTTATTATGGTGATAAATATTTCATATTATTTGTGGATGATTACTCAAGGATGATGTCAGTAATGTTTTTAAAAGAAAAATCAGAAGCTTTCAAATGTTTAAATGGTACAAGGCTAGAGTTGAAAATGAAACAGGAAGACAACTGAAATGTCTTAGATCAGATAGAGGAGGAGAGTTTACTTTTGATGAGTTCAACTTATTTTGCAATGATCATGGTATAAAAAGACAGGTCTCTGCACCGAGAACTCCACAGTAGAATGGGATAGCTGAGAGAAGGAACAAATCTATTGTGGATTGTGCCAGAATCTTGATGATTGAAAAGAAAGTTCCACAAACATTTTGGAGAGAAGCAATAAGCACAATAGTTTACACTCTGAACCGAGTACAACTAAAGAAAGGAACTTTGAAGACACCTTATGAAATCTGGTATGACAAGAAACCTAATGTAAGTTATTTTAAAATCTTTGGGAGTAGATGCTATGTTCACAAATATGATAGAAATGGTAAGTTTGATCAGAAAAGTGAAGAAGGAACATTTTTAGGTTATTCTTCTAGAAGCAAAGCATTTAAATGTCTTATAAAATCATCTAACAAAATAGTAGAAAGTGCAAATATGAAAATTGATGAATTTGCAGAAAGAAATGATGAAGGAAACTCCAAAGAACTAGAAGATTATGAAGGATTTGTCTATGTTCAACTGAGAAGTCCTACCGAGAAGACTGCTGAAGAAAATGAAGAGAATATCCAGTTACTGAGTGATGAAGAAGATCATACAGAGCCTACCGAGCCTATATTAGCCAAGTATGTCAGAAGGAATCATGCACCAAGTCAGATTATAGGAGATAAGAATGATCCAGTGATGACAAGGAACAAACTGAGACGGAACACATGTCTAATATCTGCATTTGAACCGAGAATAGTGAAAGAGGCTTTTAACAATGAAGATTGGATAAATGCTTTGATCGAGACTGAATTGATACATAACAACATGGAATTCACTTCTCAGAGGAAGAAATTATGTTTTTAGTTTTTTTCATTTTTGGCATTATTGTCAAAGGGGGAGAAGACTAATGTATGGGGGAGAAGTCTACTGACCGAAGGAGAAGACTACATTTCAGAACCGAGAGAAGACTAATGACAGAGGGAGAGCATTTCAGAATTTCACAGCAATCTGAATCCGAACCACTAAAGTCAAATCAATTGGTTTTTCCATCAATGCCAAAGGGGGAGATTGTTGGCATTATAATAGACAAGAAGAAGGTTGGCATTCCAATTACAATGAGAGATTGTTGGCATTTCAATAAGGATATCGAGAAGGTTGTTGATGACTATGGATATAACTGATTAAGGATGATTGTTGTCTTAATATTATTATTTTGTCATTGATGTCAAGAAATTGATTTTCTAATTCAGTATGATGTTGCCATATCTTAAGAAGTATGATTTGATGAGTATAAAGATGTCGGTAAAAGACACAGAAAGAATATGATGAATAAGGGGATAAGTTATTCAATAGGTAACTATTACCAAGTTAGACAATGATGAGATCATGATGTTTAGATTGTTTTGATATCCTACACATGCTATTGTTTGAAATGTTAATACTATACTATGTTACCGAGCAAAGAACCTAGTCAGTAAACCCTAAGGAACCTAGTCGGTAAACCCTAAGGAACCTAGTCGGTAAACCCTAAGGTTATCGCTATTAGTTAATGAAGGCAGAATGTCTATCGAGTGAAGTTTAGTATTTACCGAGTTACAATTGAGCTATAACAGAATGCATTAAATGTTTACATGTGATATTTAATGAAGGAAGCTAATGAGATGGAGCAGATTAAATGATTGGTAAGCCATGTATGAAGATTGTTAAAGAATCTATGGTAAAGAAAGATCAGCTGGAAGATCTACAGCTCAGATTGAACCGCAATACCCTAACACATGTTCCAAGGTGAAAATGCAAGTTCCAAGGCGGGGTAAAATGTTTTCAGATCGAAGGATACATTGAACCTGGACAAGATTGAAGATCTGATGGCTATGATTGATCATGGGAAATATGATCAAGGAGATTAAGCGGTTGGAAGATTGTTTATAAATAGGAAATTGTTGATAAACAATGCATGCGGGAAAGTGTATACACAGGGATGCTACATAATGATTACCAAGCACAAAAGCTTGAAGACCTGTTAGAATAACAGAGTATAGATGCCCAGCAGATAGACAAGATTAGTTCTATGTTTAAATTGTATTGAGCAAATAAGAATTTGCTTTAGCATTTTTAGATGTGAAGTTGCAGACATATTTTTATTACTATTATTTTGAGAAGTAGCAGAAAATATCTTAACCGAGTGGACTTAACAGTCTTATTTGTAAAATCCTCTAGCAAGGTGACATTCTTATTGAGTGTTTGAAATCCTTTAACAAGGTCACTTCTAACAAGGTGAAGATCCTAACAGATCTGAGGGAAATCCCTTAATCAGGTCACATCTAGCAATGTGTTTGTAATCTTTAACAGGATTTGCTTTTAACTGAGCATACTCTAGAAGAGTATATTTTTTAGTGGGTCAAAAATCCCACAATGTTTTTTCCCTATTTGGGTTTCCATGTTAAATCTGGTGTAATATGTTTGTGATCTTATCTATTTATGGGTCTGCATGCATTACTATTTTTCTGATAAGGTTATCGAGGTTGAATCTGTTGTTTTTATTGAAGATTAAGTTTGAATGATTCACCCCCCCTCTCATATTGTTAACTTGGCATCTGTACTAATCATATTTAGTATCAGAACTATCACCTTAAAATTTTTGAAAGTAGCATATGCCAACAATGTTCTTACTCCCTCAATTCTAGCCACAGGTGCAAAATTTTCACCATAATCTATTCCTTCTTCTTGAGCATAACCTTTGCAAACTAGTCTTGCTTTGTTGCGAATGACCTCACCTTTCTCATTTAGCTTGTTTATGAAAATCCACTTTGTACCAATTACATTTTTGTCCTTCAGTCTTGGGATCAGTGTCCATGTGTCATTCTTCTTGATTTGATCAATCTCTTCTATCATAGCATTTACCCAATCTTCACTGTTAAATGCCTCTTTCACTATTCTTGGTTCAAATTCAGATATCAAACATGTGTTTTGTCTTAGTTTGTTCCTTGTCATCACTGGATCATCCTTATCTCCTATAATCTGACTTGATGCATGATGTCTTCTTACATATTTGGCTAATATAGGCTCAGTAGGTTCTATATGATCTTCTTCATCACTCGGTAACCGGACATTATCTTCATTTTCTTCAGCAACTTTCTCGGTAGGACTTCTTGGTTGAACATAAACGAATTCTTCATAATCTTCTGGTTCTTTGGAATTTCCTTCATCATTTCTTTCTACAAATTCATCAATTTTCACATTTGCACTTTCCACTATTTTTTTAGATGATTTGATCAGACATTTAAATGCTTTACTTCTAGAAGAATAACCAAGAAATGTTCCTTCTTCACATTTTTGATCAAATTTTCCATTTCTATCATCTTTGTGAACATAGCATCTACTTCCAAAGATTTTAAAATAACTTACATTAGGTTTCTTATCATACCAGATCTCATAATGTGTCTTCATAGTTCCTTTCTTCAATTGAACTCGGTTCAGGGTGTAAACTGCAGTGCTGATTGCTTCTCTCCAAAATGTTTGAGGTACCCTTTTTTCTATCATCAGGGTTCTGGCACAATCCACAATTGATCTGTTAGGATCTTCACTTTGTTATAAGTGACCTTGTTAAAGGATTTCAAACACTCAACTAGAATGTTACCTTGCTAGAGGGTTTACAAATAAGACTGTTAAGTCCACTCGGGTAAGAGATTTCCTGTAACTTACAAAATAACAGTAATACAAATCTATCTGCAACTTCACATCTGAAATGCTAAAGCAGATTCTTATTTTCTCAAAACAATATAGTCATAGGACTTATCTTGTCCCTCTGCTGGGCTCTCTACTCTGTTATTCAAATAGGTCTTCAAGCTTCTATGCTCGATAATCACTATGTAGCATCCTTGTGCATACACTTGCTCACATACATTGTTTATCAACAATTCCTTATTTATAAACAATTGCTAACCGCTTAATCTCCTTGATCACATTTCCCATGATCAATCTTAGCCATCATATCTTCAAACTTGACCAGGTTCAATGTATCCTTTCGATCTGAAAATGTTTTACCTTGCCTTGAGACTTGTAGTCCTTTCTTGGAACTTGCACAAGGTTATTGCGGTTCAATTTGCACTGTAGATCTTCCTGCCGATTTTCCTTTGCCATAGATCCTTAACAAACTTCATGCACGACATACCAATCATTTATACATCTCCAACTAATCATTATCCTTCATTAAATAATGCTTTTGTCCATCCAATGCACACTTGTCATAACTTGGTTGCAACTCGGTAAATACTAAACTTTACTCGGTAGACATTCCGCCTTCATTAATCGATATCGATAACCTTAGGGTTTACCGACTAGGTTATTTGCTCGGTGACATAGTATAGTATTAACCTTACAAAAGTCTAAAGAAAAATTAAAATTGGCATCCAAAATTGTTGTTCGTCCATCCAAACCTTCCGATTCTACTCCTCCATCACCTCCTTCATCCATTTTGGGTTCTTATGCCCCCAAAGCTGTAACCTTTCCTCCATCCAAATCTCAAAATATGAGATTCACTTCTCTTCCATATGTCCACCTGTTATCACTGTTTAAGAAATGGGTTTTCTTTTCCCATGATTGGCTAAGTTTTGAAATTTTTGGGTCAGGTATTGTATTAGTTGCTTCAAATCTGTTCTAGGTCTTTAGGGGTTAAGGGTTTAGTTTTTAATTGCTCAAATGTCTGATAAAAAACCCTCTGGCTTCTATTTTTGCATTACTTTATTCACTTAAGTAATGGGTCTTTAAATCGTGTAAAGTGTCCCCCCCTTGTTACTTGCCTAGGTGGTCGTTAAATATTGTAAAATTTTATGCCTTATGCCTTTTCCTAATGTTTGTCGGGCCCAGTAAGTGTCGCGCAACTCTTAGATTAATCTACGCCTTTTGCTGTTTCATTAGGTGAAGTTGCGGGTGCGTTAAGCTATGCGAAATAGCGAAAAGCAAAAGTAGGCTTGACTGTGTGTATTGGCGGCCAGCTTAACGAGACTCCATCTCGCTTTGAATCTAACGGCTTGCATTGATTCACAGTCGAAATAAGCAAGTAAGTTACCTTTCGCGAAATGGCGAAAAGGTTTGGTGGGACCTAGCGGTGAAGAGTTTTCCATGGCTAAAAAGCAATCAAGTTTAAAAGAAATCGAAGACTCTCGTTATTTCGCGGTCGAGAGGTGCTCACAGTTTATTCTTCGTGAAATAGCGAAAGGTTTTTGGGCCCGGGAAAAAGAGGTTCCTAAAAGGCATAACAGACGTGCAGGTGTTGGCATTTTTGATGTTTATGTTGTGATTGTCATTGATGGACACACACTTGTATTGAGATCCCCTTTATATGTATGAGCTATATCTCAACTAGTATTTGTTTCAACCGGTATGTTGTATTCTAGTCTTTAGACTATTGGTGATTTTGTAGAATGTGTTTTCCGGTCTGAAGTGGCATGTCGACCCCAAGTGGCTCGTAGATCTCAGGCGGTATGAGGGAGCAAAGTGGCATAACACATTCTTACTAGTCTTCATTTTTGTCAAACCGGCAACCGGTATTTTGTATGAGCCGGTAATACTCTGTGATGAGTTACCAACCAACATTTTGTGATGAGTTACCAATCCATCGATTGATTGACGGTGCCGACACACTGACGGTGCTTTTTGTGTCATGTTACTGAGTATGTCTAGATTAATTGAACCTAGGAAATTATAATTTAATCCTATTGGACCAACATGAAATCAGATTCCTTTAAAAGGACATCATGTCTAGGGTTTTAAGTTGTTGTTGAAAGGGTTTATGTTGTGACTAGGGTTTAAGGTGGTTGTTGAGTTGTTGTAAGAGCGATCTTATTTGAGAAGATCAAGTTGTAACTGAGAGAGAGATAGAGAAGACTGAAGTAATGTTGGAATGCATTAGCAGTAAGCTATATTGGATCTAACCAAGTAGTTTGTGCTATTAGATAGATCAAACACTTGTTGATTACTCACATCTTTGACAAGTCTGTAGCCCTTAACCGGGTAGGCCCAAAAACCTTTTTTAAAATCCTCTAACAAGGTGGTTCACTTCTATGAATCTAAAATCCTCTAACAAGGTAGTCTTTAATCGGACTTATCTCCTAACAGAGATTGAGATTCCTACAGGATCTGTTCTGGTGAAGAACATTGTAAGACCTTAACCGGTCTAACCTTAAACGGTCTGGTTTCTATTCTGCAGATAGTGACTTGTGAGTTCCGTCTCACCGTGGTTTTTCCCAGTTGGGTTTCCACGTCAAATATCTTGTGTTATGTTTGTATTGCTTTTGTGGGTGAATGCTTTATTTGCATTTTGGTTTGCATATGTGATAACCGGTCTGTTTGTTAAACTATTTTACCGGTCTATCTTCAGACTGTTTAAGTGTCTAAGTACAATTTTTTTTGGCATACTAATTCACCCCCCTCTCTTAGTATTCATCAATTGGTATCAGAGCCAACCTTTCTATAAGTTTAACCACTTGGAAAGAGATATGGGGGAATACACCTTGAGGGAACTTACTCAACGGCTCACTCAGTTTGAGCAAGCCTATGATGATCTTATGGTCAAATACAAGGCATCTCAAGCAAAAAGGAGAGAAAATGCAGAGAAGCTGATGGAGCTATCTGAAAGTAGTTCTGAAGATGAAGCAAATATGGAAGCCATGATTGCAGAAGTAAATAAGCTGAATGATTCAAACTCCAATCTGAGAAAGGAGTTGGAAGGACTGACTATCGGGTTTAGTCAAGAGCTTGAGAACCAGAGGAAAGCTGAAGATCTGGTAAAAGACAGAGATCATGAGATCTCCAAGTTGAAGCAAGAGATTAGTGCCCTAAATGCTCAACTCCATTCAAGCAGGATGGAAAAAGAAGACATGCAAGGAGAACTGAACATAGCCATCTCTGAAAATGCAAGCCTAATGGAGACAAATGCTGCTATTTCCAAAGAACTCTCTGAGTCAAAGGAAATACTTGCTAAGTTTAGCAAAAGTACTGTTAAGCTAGAACAAAAGCTTGAGTCATCTAGACCGGTAAAAAATACCAATGGACTTGGGTTTCTCTGGACATGAGGAAGGAGAATCCTCAGGAACAAATGCTGAAGCATCAAAGAAACAACCAACACTCAAAGGAAAAGGTAAGCAAAAATTCAAACCTATCTGCTTTAATTGTCTTAAAGAAGGACACACTGCCAATGTATGTAGGAGCAAAGCCTACAATAATTTTCCTTATTTTATCAATAATGTACCTAGATCCAATAAGTTCAATGGTCATTGTTATGCATGCAACAAGTTTGGGCATAGAGCATCTGAATGTAGGTCTGTCATGAATAATACCAGAAGATATCCTCAAAGGACCCAAGGAGCTGGTCCGAAATCTTTTGTGAATCGGAACCCTGACCGGTTTAATGCTTACAATTATCAATCAGGCAACAATGGTTATCAATCGGCAACCAGATGGAGAACAAACTGTTGGATTTGTCATGGACATGGTCACACTGCTGCTACATGCAGAAGGAAGAATGGACACATGAATGATGGACCTTGGAGAGCACTTGGATTGGTTTGCTATCATTGCAACAAACTGGTCACATTGCAAGATTCTACAGAAGCAGAAAGAGTATATCTGATGATATATCGATCACTCAGAAAGGAGAAATTGATGTTGAAATAGTTCAAGTGGACATGAACAAAACCTGGAGGAAGAAACCAACAATGTTGGAAGAGGAACCGGTTTCTGTACCTAGTGTGGAAATATCAAAACCGGCAAACTAAGCTCCAAAGAGGCTTAGGGGGAGAAAATAGTGAAATGATTGTGAACCCCCTGGTTACACCGGTAAAAGACCTTAACCGATATGTAATACCTGTCACTTGGCAGAAGATCGAAAATAGTAAAAGAGGCAAATTAGGGTTTACACCCTAACAAAGGAGCATTAATGGTGGTAGGTGAGAGACATGTATAAAAGCATATTTCAAATCATTTCTCACTATCTGTTTTCGAGCGAAGAAAAGTTTTTCAAAGTGCAGAGCGAAGAAAAGGCGATTTGAGCTAAGATTTCAAGAAATTGACAAGTCTTGAAGGAGATTCAAACTCAGTTTGCAAACGGTCGTGGAGAGCACAAAGTGGTGATTTGGCAACTGACAGAGAGTGGAGTGAAGCAGAATTAGGAAGCCCTAAATTCGCGTTGTGAAGGTATTTTTTGTGTTCTTGAAATACTCTACAATGACTTCCGCATCTCATACCA
Organism: Cryptomeria japonica; assembly: GCF_030272615.1. Lineage (NCBI taxonomy): Eukaryota > Viridiplantae > Streptophyta > Pinopsida > Cupressales > Cupressaceae > Cryptomeria > Cryptomeria japonica. The sequence goes on along the minus strand of NC_081414.1, from coordinate 876,734,122 downwards.
GTTCTAGTATATCCATTGAGTCAGAAAGTTTCATTCAAAGGAAGTCCAAATATAATGCCCTACCACAAGTTTCGGCTGGAGTAATAGTTGAAGAGGGAATTTCTGATTATATTGATTGTAAAATAGAAGACCTAGGGTCTTTAGCTATTCACAACCAGTTAGGTTTATTTTGCGGCAAGGACAAGAAAATCAAACCGGAGTTTAGTATCCTAGAGAAGAAGAAACTCCATAATGCAGTATACTTTCTAGAAGACTTTACGGAGGATCATATCAGGATCATTTTGAGCAGAGTTCATGGTGACAAGATGTACCTGGAGAGGACACATGATATCATGCCACAGGCAATTCATCCAGTCACCAGTTTCTGTAACACAAGGGAAGTGCCAGCCCTAAGAACTGTAAGCAAAATGGAAATGGCCAAGCTCACCGGTTCAACAAGTGACTCACGGGGTATGATAGTTAATCCTATCAAGGATGATCTGGTGAAATACGCCTGAATGGTGATAGGCTATAGAACATTCTCAGCTAGCAGGATTAATTCTGTATCTACTGCAGTGGTAAATGCCGCTTACCAGATGATTAAAGAGGACGCATCATTTGACCTATGCACTGGTATGCAGAGGCAACTCCTGTCTAATCTGAAGTCGATTAAATAGGATAATGCACTAAGATTCAAGTTCGGACAACTACTGGTTGGGTTGTTTTTCTATTTCCAAGGCTACTTTCCTAGAGTAGGAGATGTCCAGTGGTCTCCTGACCAACCGGTAACCAAGCAAATCAAGGAAAGCATACAAGCCATTGGAACTAGTTACCCTGATGTGTTGAACAAATATTTTGATGAGTTCAGAAGGAAGATGAGTCAAAGGGTAAGGATCTCAGGTGACATCATTAAGAAATATGAAGATGACATCTGTTTCACCATCCAAGTGGACAAATGCTTAATGGAGGCTGTTGAGCCTAGAATGGAAGAAGTGGAGCCAATGGGCTATGAGGTGATGTATGATATGCTGGAAGGGTATGCCTCAACCCTTATTGCCTCACCTCTTGATCCTAAGGTAAAGAGGACTGGAACATATTTGGAAAGGATTGCACCGGCCGAGGAACCTTCTGTTAAGAAAGGAAAATAACCGGCTGCAAAGAAAGCAAAGGCAGTGCCTGCAGCATCGACACCAACTACTACTACAACTCCAAGAGTGACCAAGCGGTCACCTACAAAGAAGAAACCTGAAGTGGTACCGGCAAAAGTCTTTGAAAGAAAAAGGAAGACTAAGTCAAATGAACCGGACTCTAAAGAGACTGAGTCTGATGAAAAGCCAAAGAAGGCCAGACAGACAAAGAAGATAAAGAAGAATGAACTGACAACATCTGCACCGGTAAATATTGATATCTCCTCATACAAACCTTTGACACATTTTCAAAGGACAATTAAGAACATTAGGAGAAAATTACTGCATGATTTAGTAGATTATTATGATGATTTTAGTGATGAGGAGAAAGAAGAAGTATTACAGGAAATCATTATTTATTTGTGTAAAAATGACTAGTCGCCATCAGAGATTAAATCTCAGACACCGAATTCTTTATATAAAGCATTAGATAATAAATGGTGCATTGCCATTGAAAAAGAATAGGAGATTAGGGAAAAAGCCTTTGCACAATACTTTCTCGACCTCTCAAATTCAAAATTATTTGATGTTTTGGACCAAAATAAAGGACTCTTCTTCACAAGGAGAAGAAGACTCTGGCTGTTGGAGGGAAGAGTTGATGATGTTGAAAAAGACACTCATTAGTATATGAATCATGCTATTCAAGCTCACAAAGCATGAATGGTCAACCAGCAAGCAGAAAAAGAACCGGTCATATCCAAACCGGATGAATTTTTTGATGAAGAAGGAAACTCGGTTGAAGAACCAATTGACACTATTGATGTTGATGCCCTGGATGTAGAAGATGCCATTCAGGACATACCTTCTGAGGGAACAGAACAGGGGCAACAAGCCGAATAGGGCAGTGAGCAAACCAAGGACACATAGGAAGCTGCTAAGGAATAGGAAGAGAAGAAGAAGAGGGATGAAGATGAGTAAAAGAGAAAAGAGGAAGAGAAGAGAAAAGAGGAAGAGAAGAAATGAAAAGATGAAGAGAAGAAGAAGCAAGAAGATGATAGGAAGAAGAAAGAAGAAGAGGACAAGGAAGAAAAGAAGAAGAAGGAAGAGGAAGAAAATGAGAAGGAAGAGGAAGAAAAGAAGAAGAAGGAAGAGGAAGAAAAAGAAGAGGAGAAGAGGAAGGAAGTAGAGAGGAAAAAGAAAGAAGAGGAAGACAAGGAATAAGAATAGAAGAAAGCAGCAGAGAAAAGGAAGAAGGAAGAAGCAGACAAGGTAGTAGAAGTGGTGAAGAGAACACAGATGGAGACTCTGAAGGCAACTGGGAGTCAAGCCAAACCAACTGATATCTCCAGTCCTATCGATCTCCAGTCTGCAAGTGAGTCATAGCTTATGCAGAGCATCAAGGTTGCTCAAGAGAACCTTGAAATCATTCGCAGGAAAAAGGAGCAAGACATAATATAGGCGGCTATAGACACCCTTACCGGTTTGATCCCCAGTACCAATCTTCCTAACACTGAATCATCACTAGCATAGCTCAAACTACTATGTACAGTAGTGGATGATAAGGTGCAGAGCCTGGAAGAAGCAGCTCAGGCAAATGTCAAGAAAGAGCATCAAAAGGATCTTAAAATTGCTCTGGTGAAAAAGTTGAATGAGCTCCGGTCTGAACTTTTGAAAGACCAAAAGGATATAAGGGATGCTTTGGATGAGGGAAACTTGCTACTAAGCAAAATCTGTCAACCCCATCTATTTTACGATGATGTGCTAACTCAGAAGCAAAAGCTTCAAATGGACTTACAGTCCTACTTGAGCACATTTAAGCCACCCTATGATTCCTTTGCAACTTATGGGCAAACCGTTCAATGGTTCCAGATCCAGTCAGCTAAAATGGAGCAAGAGATCAATACACGATCTAGAGATTTGCAGGAGCTACAACTAGTTTTACTTCCGCATCTGTAAATTCTTTAGAAGTGTTATCTGAACCTAGATGCCTTGACAGTTACGCAGGAGCTGAGCACAGTTGATGCCATGGAGGAACATGTATCCCAGATACAAACAGAGAAAGAAGTGGCCACCTCCCTACTTGAGTCCTGTTCTCTATCCATGAAACAATTTTTGCAGGACTATAAATCAGTTTTTGACAAGTATTATTCATTGTTGTCATAAACTTTTGTTATTTCAATATCAAATGGAAACAGGGTTGTTCAGCGGTACTTTGTCATTGTTGGCAAAGGGGGAGAAGTACTCTATATATTTTGGAGACAAATAGGGAGAAGTATCTGGTTTTAAAATTTTGATATATGCTTTATGCTTTGATATTCAATGTTTATGCTCTGTATGCAAAATTGCTATACATTGTGTTGATTAAGGGATAGTGTATATGCTTAGGGGGAGCAATTTTGTTAATGGCATGTTTTTGTTGTAAAACACTTAGATGTCAAAATTTTATTTTCCTAAGTGTTGCCATCAATGCCAAAGGGGGATATTGTTGGCATTTTTGATGTTTATGTTGTGATTGTCATTGATGGAAACACACTTGTATTGAGATCCCCTTTATATGTATGAGCTAGAGCTCAACCAGTATTTGTTTCAACCGGTATGTTGTATTCTAGTCTTTAGACTATTGTTGATTTTGCAGAATGTGTTTCCCGGTCTAGAGCGGCATGTCGACCCCAAGCAGCTCGTAGATCTCAAGTGGTACGAGGGAGCAAAGCAGAATAACACATTCTTACTAGTCTTCATTTTTGTCAAACCGACAACCAATATTTTGTATGAACTAGTAATACTCTGTGATGAGTTACCAATCGACATTTTGTGAAGAGTTACCAATCCACTGATTGATTGACGGTGCCGACACACTGACGGTGCTTTTTGTGTTGTGTTATTGAGTATGTCTAGATTCATTGAACCTAGGAAATTGTAATGTAATCCTATTGGACCAACATGAAATCAGATTCCTTTAAAAGGACATCATGTCTAGGGTTTTAGGTTGTTGCTGAAAGGGTTTATGTTGTGACTAGGGTTTAAGGTGGTTGTTGAGATGTTGTAAGAGCAATCTTATCCGAGAAGATCAAGTTGTAACTGAGAGAGATAGAGAAGACTAAAGTAATGCTGGAATGCATTAACAGTGAGCTATACTGGATCTAACCAAGTAGTTTGTGGTATTAGGTAGATCAAACACTTGTTGATTACTGACATCTTTGATAAGTCTGTAGCCCTTAACCGGGTAGGCCCAAAAGCCTTTTGTAAAATCCTCTAACAAGGTAGTTCACTTCTGTGTATCTAAGATCCTCTAACAAGGTAGTCTTTAATCAGACTTATCTCCTAATAGAGATTGAGATTCCTAACAAGATCTGTTCTGGTGAAGAACATTGTAAGACCTTAACCGGTCTAGTTTCTATTCTGTAGATAGTGACTTGTGAGTTCCATCTCACCGTGGTTTTTCCCAGTTGGGTTTCCACATCAAATATCCTATGTTATGGTTGTATTGCTTTTGTGGGTGAATGCTTTATTTGCATTTTGGTTTGCATATGTGATAACCGGTCTGTTTGTTAAACTATTTTATCGGTCTATCTTCAGACTATTTAAGTGTCCAAGTACAAATTTTTTTGGCATACTAATTCACCCCCCCCTCTTAGTATTCATTAGCAGGTCCACAAGATCTAACGGCCAATGTAGTTTCATGGGAGGAAGGTGCTCAAAAGATAGCTTTCGCGAAATGGTGAAATGACATGGCATTCCAAGTGAGCAATCTAGCTGGCTGAAAATAGCAAGTAAGAAGTTGACACACCAGTTCAGGAATGACCGAATGCTAGGTGGATAAAGTTGAGTCAGAAGACCCATGTCTGCTGGTTTTAAGTAAGCTATTAAGTATCATGCAAGTTCTTGAGATCTGACGGCTCGCATGGATTCGCGAAGGTAAGATGCTAGTAGTTTAAAGCCTACGAAATGGCGAAAGAGCTAGTGGGCCCAAGGGATAGGTAAGGCATAAAGGTAAAGACCAATCAACTCCATTTTGATCCAAGGGTTCTCGTTGTTTCGTGGCTGCAAGCCAACTGAATATTAAGGCCCGCGAAATGGTGAAAGACAAATAGAGGTTCTATTCGACATGACATGGCATGACATTTGCTGCTTTTTGTGGGGCTCAATGGTGATGTGTCGGATGACACGTGGTTTTAAAAGAAATTAAGGGCCCGCCTATGTGTAATTGATGATTATGTGGGAGTAATGAAGTAAGACATGTGGCTGACTTAGAACTGAACCCGAAGGAGCTTCTAGGGCTAATGGCCGAGTGCCACATGGCATTAGCTAACCGGTGAACAAGTGGGGTAAGTAATACCTAGATAAAGGTCCCACTTAAAAGGTGTTCATCTCAAAATTGATCCAACGCTTCTTGTTTTTTCGTGGCCCAAAGATGGAAGCGGATTAACTCCTGCGAAATAGCGAAAACCGTTAGCTGTCAAGATGAGGTGCGGTTAGTGAAAAAGGTTGATGGTCTTGGTTGGAGTTAAAGGCCGAGTGGTTAGAGTTCCATCTAACACTTGGTGTAGCTTCGTGAAAGGAAAATGCTCGAGGGTTAAAGCTTGCGAAGTGGTGAAAAGGAGGTAGGGCCCGATGCTAAGGCAAAGAGGTTAAGATGGTGTAAAGATCGATCAAGTCTCATCTGATCGGACGGCTGGCGTAGTTTCTCTAGGTGAACATGCAGGGATGTTATGCCTTGCGAAATGGAAAAAGAGCGGAAAAGAAAATACACAGGTTTGTTATGACCCATTGGAGCGAAATTTTTGAATTCTTCTATGAATTCAATTCTGAAGAGACGGTCGAAGCATGCTGTATCAATGTCATAGTTAAGAGCCCGACTACCGTATATGATCTCGCATCAATTGAATGAAGGCATCATTTTGAAGAGTTGTTGCAGAGAAGATTTTTTCAAGTGCAGAGCAGAATTCTTCAAGCCAAGAACAGGTTCTCTTGTACTCTTGCTTAGCAATTACTTGACAGTTTGTTTAAATTGGGGTTTTGATCTGTTACAAAACTATTGTGGTTAGTAATTAAGTTGCTTGCATAGTAATTTCAAGATGGCACCTAAAAGGGAGTTCTCAGGAAAGGTTAATTACCAAGAGAGGGCAATCTGTGATGATTTCCTAGAATAGTTGACCATGTCAACTAATGTGGCAGCTAAGGTAAAAGAGTTAGTGCCAAGAGCTCCTTGCCTAAAAATAGGATAGGGATTGTATGACAAAGGTAATTGGCTGACAGACCCACAGATTGGGTTGTCTGGGTTGAGTATATTCAAGGTCGGGTTTGGTATGAGACACTCCCCAGCCCCAATGAACGATATTTGGGAGTTGGATGTAGGTAAATTGGTAGTCCCTGGAGTATTCATGGATGTGGATCTCCTAACTCAGATTGCACACAACTATGACCCAATTACAAGGAGTGTTAGGGATATAAATGGGAAAACCCTCATTGAAATAAATAATGAGGAGTTCAAAAATGCTTTTGGGCTTAGTGAATTTTCCAATTTTTTAGAACCCATCAATTTTAAATCACTAGCTCAGGTTTACAATGCACAGAGGAATCACCTTAGGAATGGGCCTCTTAAAGAATTCTTTGTGAAGATAGGTGGATTAATAGTTGTAGGACCCAATACTATGGAGCCTTTCTCCTTAAATCTATTCACCCTTAGAGCCAAGGGATTATAATGGTCACTCTACCAAATTTTAGGAGAGGATGCTGAAGCAAACATGCCAACTCATTACATGTTAATTATTGCTCAAATTTTGAATCCTTCTCTGGCAGTGACCTTTGATTATGCCTCCTATGTTACTGATGCCGTCCATGAGGGCTTGATAGGGATAAATAATGGGAAAGTAGATAGGCCTTTTGGATGGTACTCCCTCCTCATGCACTTATTTTTAATCAAGAGTGGTGACTATTTTTCAAATGGAATGGATCTTGTGAAAGAAAATGATAGAGAGAAGATGCCAGTTTAGTTATGGAGTACAGTACTTTCATGGGACAAAGAAGATGCTAGCTACTTGAGATTTTATAAGTGCTTTGTATCCAAGATTAGGACTCTTATATGTTCAGAGAATCCAAGAGTCCCTAAGGTTCTTTTGGAATTTATTAGGCCAAAAGAGTTTGCTGAAAAAATTAAAATTGTCCACAATTGGGGTGATATGTACTTATTACCTGTCTCCACAGTTTTCAGAGTGTATGGTTTCAGAGGCACTCCATTTTTGTTGCCATATCAGGTCCCTCTCAAAGTAGGAATTGCAGACTTTCTCAGGCAGATTGGTAGCATGCAAGAGGCAGAGCTAACAGGTAGAGGTAAAGGGACCATTTTCCCTTCAATAACTATAGCTCATCAATTTGTAATAACTAAAGGGGGCTAGAAGTGCTTTGAGGATTTCCTTCAACCATACCATTTGTCAACTGCAGTATCAAGGTGTGCTGACCCTGAAGATTTCTTCAACGACATGTTCAGAAAGAGGGCAGTATGCAGAGGTAGACCTCACCAATTCCAGTTCCATGAAGACCTCATTAGGAATAAGTTTGATTTGGATGAGCAAGAGCTAAGGAAAGAAAAGTGGGTGGCCTACAAGAAGGCCTTAGATTTTGTGCACCAATTTGACACCAGCTATGACCCTTTGTCCAACTTTCACCCCTTTGAAGAAAAGGTAAAATTCTTAATTCTTTGTTTTGAAGATGTGATGCAAACATTAAAAGAGAAGAGGGAGATTGCAATTAAGAACAACCCTGAGAAAGCAATACTAGTTTTAACTAGGTCTACATCTACCAAAGCAATCCCTCCAGGTGATTACATGTTACATAAGAAGTCCAATTATAGTGTGTTGGTGCCAACAACAGGGGAGCCTTCTACCTCAAAAGAAAGAGGAAGATACAGGATGTTATTGACATTCAGGAGAGCCCAAAGAGGCAAAGAATGGGAAAGGAAGTACAATCTGATGAACCCTTGTATTCCCCATCTCAATCCCCTATTCATATAGGAGATGAATAGGCAGCAGCTGAGCAACTGTTACAATTAGGCAGTCTTGGAGAGATAGCCTACACCTATGATGAAGTGGAAGAGAGAATGCTATAAGAGCCCCTTAATGCTGAGATGAACATAACCACTAATGAGTTCAAAGGCTAGGAGTTGGATCCTGAGATCAAACAAGCTGGTGAGGATTTCTTGGTTGATAATAACTTTGTCACATCAGGAGCTTTCATGCAATTCATGTGGAAGCAGAATATTGATCAATTTAATGCTAGGTGTGAGAAGAGGAAAGGTGAGCAGCCCCACAAGGATCTAGCTATGGTGGAGGAAGAAGTAAAGAAGAAATGGTCATTGAGTTCAAGACCATCACTCCCAAGCAAGGAAGAGACATGGTAGTAAAGGTTGGTGTACTCATTCTCCCTAAATGGGACATAGCAGATGCCTTGGTTTTAGAAGCAGTAAGGAAAGAGACTAAACCCATGGAGGGAGTCACTTTCAACAAGGATAATGCTGCCTTGGTTATGTCATCTCTAAAAAGAGATGAAAATAGGAAGAAAAAGGACACCTTAGGGTCAAGTTACCTTGGGGGAATGACAGTGAAAAGAGTACAAAGCACTGGGGTGGTAGAAGTTGCAAGCACAGTCCTAGAGACTGCAAAATTCAGTGATGCAATGGCAGAGAAAGAAGCAAAAGAAAAGGTAGATCTCCAAGTTAAGTTGGAGACAGTTTTAAAAGCTTATAACAGTGCCAAGGAAGAGGTAAGGGGTAAAGATAGCATCATTACCAAGCTACAAATCTAGTTGGCAGGACAATACCATCAAGGTGAGTCCTCAACATTGATGATCTCCTCTTCTCCTACAAGGCCTCCACCTACCAGCCCCATTATTGAATTCCCACCATCTCCAACACCTTCTATTCCCAGTTGATTGAGATCACTCCCCATGAATTGGAGAAGCTAAAACAAGCTTAGGCCCTGTATGCAAAGAAATATGAAGAGAGAGTAAGGGCTACAATTTTGAGTTTTGCTGACACCATAGGGTCCTCACTAATGTACAATAACATGAGTAAGATTTTGGAAATGTGGAATGAGCTAAATGGAGACAAGGCTATTCTAATACCTATTTTTGACAAGTGGAAGCCCAGAGAGCAGTATATAGAACTTATTTGTGTATCCTATGATGAGGCAGGGGCTGACCCCATTATTAAATCTACCAATGATATGACAAAGGATTTAGTAAAGTTAGCAGAAGGAGTAGATAATGCAGATAGAAAGATCAACTTGTACAAGAAAGAGTACACTAATCAAGTTTTTGAATTACTCCCTGGGGGTTTTGCCAGTCCAACTCAATTAAAGGACAAGCAAATATGGCTTAAGGAATTAGAAGCCAAATTGTCATTAAGAATAAAAGGAATTATTAATTCAGAGGATGCCTCCATATTTATCAAAACAATTGAGGAGATTGAGAAAATCAAATCTCATTATGGTTTTCTGAATTTAGAGGTCAAAAAAATGAGGAACTCTTGGAAAACATTAGCCAAGACAAAAGGAAAAGTGATTAACTTCTTGTGGCCTATTGATGATGTGTACTAGGAATGGACAAGAAAATATGTAGTATTGGATGTAGAGTAGGTAGAAGATGTTGCGAGAGAACAACAAGTAGAAGAAGCCGTGAATGTTGAAAAAGACTTGTAACCGCATTTGGAAAAGGTTTTGTAACTACTTCTTAAGAGAAGTAATGATTGTAACAAACTCTCCTAGGAAAGTGCAAAGCTTTGTATGCATCCATGTTATTATAAATGGATACCAAGACTAGTAAAAAAGTGATCGCAAGGTATTGTAAGAAAATGCTGCAGAAATTTATCTGAGCTTTTTTCTAAGTCTTAATGGAGAACATTCAAATGTTTTGTAATACTTTTTGAAATAATATGAATATATAGACCATCAGTTTTGAGCTTAAACTTTGTGTTGTCTTCAAGTATGTTTTGCAAATATTTACTGTTTCATTCTAAGTAATCTAGGGTTATTCCTTTTGAAATGGGTTGTAAGACAATTTCAAGTAGATGTGCTTCTTAGCTTTTCTCTTTAGGAGGGGAATTAAATACGCGAGAATCATTTCTATCAGTAAATTCTTTGTGGGATATTTTGAATTTGATAAATGCAGTTTGGTTTGGTATGAGTGATATTCTTACGTATGTCAGGCATATGTGGGGATCTGTAGAAGCTGAGCTGATAGGATGTGTGAAGATATTTGATTGTGGGAGTATTGTCTAAACTTAGATGACTCTATGGCCAATGGATAAGGCACTGGTATCTATTGTGGTTGTCTTTTTACACAGCTTGTGGGTCAATAGTAAACATGAGTACAAGTTTCATTTCTTTATTTCAGTTGGTTTTAAGGTGATAAGATCCACTGGTTTTCAGACTGGTTTACTGTGGATTTGTCTTTTAAAAGTGTGAATTCAGTTCACAAAAGGTATACCCGCCTGAACTTTAGACAAGTTCAAAGTGTAGAAGGTTAAATCAAACCTTGTCATATGTTATTCTAAAAGTTTCGTTCTCTTTGATCTCTCTTCTATAGACAGAGTTTATCATATTACTATAAGGGTCTTAAGGGGAATTAGATTTTGAGAACAACACAACCATCCCTCAAGGTATGTGCCAATGTTGATCTTTCCAACATTTCCATCTAGCCATACAAAATTCTTCCAACATCCCATTGATTATCCAACACCTCTTTTTCACCCTTCCATCCCTCTTATCCAATCCTTTGCATAAATCCTTGCCCTAGTTTCATTTCATTATCCTGCCAACATCTTTGAGCATACCGTCATAGCCATGGTCTATTGCAACTCATATTCTAAGGGTACCATCCAAAGAAGTGAGAAGTCGGGGTCCTTCTTCCATCCCCTATCATGCCTCCATTATCTTCCCAAAAGAAAAAAGAAAAAATAAAAAATCTGAAAAAAGTATAAGAGAAATAATTTCATCCACGAGTGAAAACCACTTCTTGTGGCGCCTTGGGAAAGTACCATGATGAAAACCTAGCAAATGGGCATCATGCGTAATCCATTATCCTTTTTCACTTTACACTGGGGGAAAGTTCCATCCATGTACATCCATATATTATTCTTCATCCTCAATTATCCCTCATTCTCTCTATCTACATTCATACCCCTTTTCCACCTTTGATCTTGACAAGGTTAAGGATCTTTGCAGGCTTCATGTGTCCTATCTATTACACTTGATCCAGAACCTTTAGCTCCTATCTATTTCTCACTTACATCCTTCATTACCACTTTTGATCTTGATTATCCTATTTGTCCCCTATCCAGATCTATTCGTTGATCTTGATCAACACTATGGACAAAATGAAAAAAACATGCTTTCCACAAACCTCTTGACATGGCCGCTTCTTTGGACCATGTGGCTGTGTTACGCTATATCCTTTCTTTACATCGCTAAAATCCTTGCTTTACATTGCTATATCTGGACCATGTGCTTGGATTAACGTTGTGAGATACTCCTTGAAAGTGTCCACCATCATTCGCTTATCCATTCATGTATTCAAAATCCCTTTTGCCTTGCTAGACACTAGGAGCAAACATCAAAATCCTAAAAAATCATAAAATGTCTTGAACAAACTCCTAAAAATCATAAAATGTCCTGAACAAAATCCTAAAAATAAAAAAAATCACTAAATAAAAAAAACTGAAAAAATCAAAGCAAGAAAGCATAGACAATCTTTCAAACCAAATCAACCACATACAAACTCTAAAGGTCTGCAATCAAACTTATCGCATGTCTTGTTAATCAATCTATCAAACTCTATCAAACATCAACATGTCTTATACAAGGAAGGGTGCACTTGAAACTAGATAGATTGGTCTTATATGGGGTACTTACTCTTTGAAACCAGACATTCATATCAATGATCAAATCAAAACAATGACATAGATCAATATGGCTGTCGGATGTCATCCAGGTTAGTCTTATCTCTTGTAATGAAGTACTGCATCTTTGCTTTTCCTTGTACATATCTTTTAGTCGCTTTTGTGACATCTAGTTCTTTTGGAACCCTCATGGCTTGCAATCGATCAATATTATAGTCATAGGGTACTTCAATCTTAAAGCCCTTAGCAGCTCAAACAAGCCATCCTTGTGTCAGTCAAGTCTGGATCATTCACTCTGAGTCAGTCATCTCTCTCCTACCTTATACGGAGTTTTGATCACTGGCACCCTATCAAACATGCAAAACAAGAACAACTGAAAACAACAACTCAAAGCGCTTGAGCTATGCTGGCATTTTATTTGTATGCTATCTTTTATATTGGCTTTCACTCATTATTCCCTTTGAGTAACTCAAGGAAGTCTATCTTGACTAAGAGGTACAAGGACTGGGGGCATAATACTTTTTTTTTTCCTGCTTGTAGGAGTGATTTCGATGACTTGGAAACATCTAATTAGCTGGGTGTCTGTGATAAGTGCCTTCACATCAAGGTGAAATCACCACACATACCTCGACTCCGCTTATTTGTATGCTACAGGGAGGTTGGAGTAATTTCTTTGTTTGTTTTGAGGGAATTTTTTTAATGTGCAATCTGGATGCATGCATAATCTATCCAAGGATATGAATGAACAAAGGGTCATTGCAGACAAGATAATGAATATTGCATATGAAAAGAAAGGAACTCTATTTTGCCTGTTGTGTTTGTAAAATACTCAATGATGAAAATTAAGCATTCCAAATCGAATGACTAGGTTTAGGTTTCATTCATTCTAAATTTTATGCATTTCAAGTGATTTTGGCATGATAACAATGATCTCTTTATATTTTGAATGAGAGTCTGAAGCAATCATAATTTCTTAGCTAAGTGGTATCTTATTCATCATCATTTCTCTGATCAAGTACTTGTGTATTAAGATGTTAGTTGCATACATAAGCATCTTATATAGATCCATACATTTCATTATTACTTATTTGCATTCATATTATTGCATGAAGAAAAATAAACATTTGCATTACTCATTACTCATTTTCATCATTTATTTGCATATGAAAAGAAACAAAAAACAAACAAACACCCATACAAATCTCTATTGCATACATCCATATTGAAAAGATATGCATACATATAGAATAAAGAATATAGAAAGACATCTCATAATCAATCAACACAAGTACGATGAAATCAAATCAAGAGCTCATATATCTCATCATAATCGAAGTGTCCAAGAGTACAAATGATATCAACTATCAAATACAATGTCTCATCGAAGCAAGAATTGTATAAAATTGACAATGATACATTGAACCCCTTATATAGCCAAAACCCTAATTTTTCAACTTGCTCCGATGGACATCAAACTTGTACCCTAAGCTAAATCGATGGTCCTGACTCTATTTTCAGGATCAAAATCGAAATCGAAATCAAAATCTGAGGTCATCTTCCTAGTCAATTTCGCACAACTGAGACCACTTCACGCTTTCATCAACTGCTCATTCTTTTCATCAATTTGCGCTCAATTTATCATTAATCAACGCTAAATCTCAATTTTAGTTCTAAACTCAACTCTGATTTTAATCTTCAAACACTAATCTTTGCGCTCAATTAACTTATCATCGCTAATTTTTTTTTTTTTTTCCTAAAATCACTGCGCAATCCTCGCTATTTTTCAATTTCACTCCCGAGGGGGCATACTCATGACATCATCATCAATGATTATCATCCTCAAAATCAAGTATTTCTTTCAAAACCTTTGTTGCAAGTCGAGCAACTAATCTTTACCAAACATCAAATAAGACCTCATCGCTAGGGGCATCTCAACTTCATCGCTTTATATCAAGTTGAGATTTCTCGATCATCTGAATCAAATCAATCTCTAGGGGCATATCAGTTTCATCCTACCAAATCAAGTTGATATTGTCTTCATCTGAATTAGGCTCTTAACATTAATCTGTTTCATCGCTTTTCATCAAGCTGATTATTTATTTAAACTCAATCAAGGGTTTAAAGAGTATCTTTGATCACACGCTCAATCTAAGTAGGTGTTCAGTTTCATCACATCAAATCAAGCTGGATAGTTTATCTTCACTCATCGTGTCTTGATCCATCAAGTTCAAGATCGATTTTATCTTCGCTCACTGTGTTTAGTTCAATCAAGTTCTAGATCAGTAAGATCCACTTCTTGATCCATCAAGTTCAAGTTCGGTATCTTTTCTCTTCATCGGTCCTAGTTCAATCAAGTTCGGGATTGGTATCACTTTAAATCAGTTTGTTCAGTTTCATCGCTTCAAATCAAGCTAAACACCTCACTCTTCATCTAGTTCATGATCAATAGAGTTCAGAATTGACATCTCCTTGACATCAACAATTCTTTGAACTAACGTACTACTCGCACATTAATTCAAAGATGGGCAAATGTAATACTTTGAAATGGTCATCTAAACCTTAGGCCCCCTAATTTCGACAAAATCACCAAGGTCCTAACCAAAGGCAATTAAATTTAATCTTGAGCACACAATTAATTTCTAAAATCATCACATGTCACATGGCAAATTAATCAACCAATATTGATTAAATATTTATTTAATTAATTGATCATTCCAAGTAAATCATTTTAAAAACAATTATCTTATTTAGTTTATTAAATATCCTTTCATATTTAATTAAATAAATCAATTTACCATTAAATCATCAAAAAAAGGAATTAATTTGAAAAATAAATAAAAATTGCCATAAATCTTCAAAAAAGGAAGCAAATCAAGAAAGAGGAATTGGAAATTATGAGCACAAATCTTCAAAAAAGGAAACAATTCAAAAAAGAAATTAATTGGGAAAAAAGAATAAAAAATCGAGAAAAGAAATCAAATGGAGATAATCTTGAAAATCAAATAAAAAATTGAAAAAATCTCAAAAAAGCAATTAAAACAATTAAATATCAAAATTGAATGAAATAGAGAATAAATCAGTTTTTGTCTGATTTTATCTTAATTTTAGTTCAATTTCTTTTAAAACTAAGAAAAGAAGCCAATCACATCAATTCACCTGGATTGTGCTTCCTCTTGGAAAATCTTGATTGCTCATTAGCATTTGATCTCAGCCGTTAATTTCTTTCTGAATTTTCTATAAATTCAGCCTTCATCTCTCATTCAGGGATCCTGGAGAATTTATTGTTATTATGTTGTTTTTGCTCTAGGTTTATTGAGAATTTGCATTGAGATATTGTATATTAGTTCTTACATCCTTAGTTAATCATCTAGCTTAAATATTCATCTATTGCTTTAATCATATCTAGCTTAAATCTTGCATATCTAGCTTAAATCTTGCATCCATCTAGCTTAAATCCATGCTCATATAGATTAAAAATCCTTCGTTTAGGTGTAGTCTAGTCACTGGATAACTTAGCAATCTAAGAGCAATCTAAACTCGCATTTACTAGAAGGCAATAGGTCACTTTGTAATGGTTTATTATTCATTGATTATTGATTTACTAACCATGCATCTAATGACTTAATTGAAGTGTTGTGTATTCTAGATACCGATACAGATCCACTTTTGACACACATAGTAACTACTTAACTAAACCCATCTAACACTAGCTCCTCCTAGGAACCTAAACCATTAAATCCTACAAGTCTACATGCCTTAGCCTACCTAATGCATTGGCACCTTGTACTCTTTCTAGTGCATGGCACTAAATGAGAAGCTTCTATCATATGCACCTTACTTAGGTTTACACATCTTATGCCTACATGACATATTGTATTTTACTAGTTGATCTATCACACAACAAAATACATAGCCATCAACTCTCATCCTACAACATGCATTTTAATCCTAGAGGATCCGATTAATACTGAGAGGGGGGGTGAATCAGTATTAGCAAAAACAAAAAATTTCAACACCAAAACAAACTTATCTCAGATCTGAAAACATTCAATAGTTAAACCAATTTTTCATAACATATTTCCTTATTAGATATAGATAATCATTACCACTTAAGAATTTTTTAAATCAGATTAGCCATCAATTCAATATCAGATCAACAAACACTATTACTAGCTTATTAACTGATCAGAATGCTTCATCGATCATATAATCATCAATACTGGTAACCACTTTAAGATCTCTAATAAACAAACATAAACTGTCTTAATCGGTTATCAAAAATAAAACATGAACATCGCAAGAAAAGCATTCCACATATGAACACCTTGATTTTCATGTGGAAACCCAAATAGGGAAAAACCACGGTGGGAATTGGTACCCACAAATATTTTGCACTCTTTCAGAATGTGACCTGTTAGGAGCCAAGCTTAGTTAGAAGCTTACAATGATGCCCTGTTAGGAGCAGACTCTGTTAGGAGTCACTTGGTTAACGGATTTATCTTAGCCTTGTTAGAAGCTTTGATCTATTAGGATCAACCTCGCAAGAGGATTTAGAACTTAGATATTGAGTCACCCTGTTAGGAGATTTTAGAGTATGAGGCCTGTTAGGACCTACCACGTTAAGGGATTTTAGTTGCTGTAATTGTTAGAGAACAATGATGAATGATATGTGTATAACACTCAACTGCTTGCTTGATCAGATCCAATTAAGTTCTAAGTCTGCATCTCACTGGCAGATCTTCTCACACACACTGGTTCAGCTTTACACACTTCTCAAAATTATTGACACCCCAAAACATCAACCTTACTGACATAAATAACTTTTACAACTAGGTCGACATCAAAAACCCTAAGACTTACTACATAGATCATCACAAATATTTACAACTCATTATAGATCATCATAGGGATCATTACAGTCAATTACAAATCAATATTGACCGTTGAATGATCATAAATCATCACAGCAAGTCGATCTGGTACAAAGTCAAACCCTTAGCACATTCTGCTAAGCACTTTGCACATTCCCAAGAAATTCGTTCTCTAAACACACCAAGACATCTTTCAAACACATCACGCGGTTTGTGCTGCATTATCATCAACACGTGAACTTGATGTAGATCACTGCCAAACCAAAAATCATTACCAGTTAAGAGATTTCTTTACCAGTCCTTAAACCCTTCTTAAACCCTGTCAAAACTTCATCATAAATTTAAAACATGCCTTCTAGTAACCATTATAGGATGCAGTTTCAGTTACATACTCAAATCCATCATAAAAGCTTATGTATCAAACCACAAGTCACCAAACATTGCCAATCACTTGATTCCATCAAAACTTATCTGCTTTACCGGTTAAGGTCCTAATTCATAGTCTTGTTGGTAAACTCTGTCAAACTGTCAAACTCTTACTCTAGTAGACCAAATCACTTAGGCAACAAGTCAATCACTGAAAACCAGCTGTAAACATAATTAAACATCAGTTGACCCTGGTTGCCATCAATGACAACACAAATAACTGATCATGTCATCTTTCTTCTATTGGTATAGTCATCCATCATCATCTCAACCTCATCAGTTATGCCAAACATGCCAACAATCTCCCCCTTTGACATTGATGGCAACACTAAATATCAACATACTCAACACATACTATTCCGCTCTATTCTAGACCTTCTTTGCAACTCTTCTCTTCTCTGTTGCACCTTATTTGCTATTTACACTCTATCTTAAATTACACATCTTGTCCCCCTGATCATATGTCTTCTCTTGACTAATCATATTTCTTGTCCCCCTTTGACAACAATGCCAAAGGTGCATAAGCATCACAAATCATCAAGTTTATTGCTACTATATTCGATGTGTCTGCAAACTCATCTAAGCTGCTCCCACTATGGTGTAGCGTGCATCTCATCAATCCAAAGTTAAAAATAGTCATGAAGCCCACTAGATTGATGCATCTTGCATTCTGGTTTTCTCTGAGTAGGGGTTTGACCCCTAATTTACCTCTGAGATATTCAAAGGTTGTCTTCAGCAATGGTTTTGTGAAAATATTTGCTAGCTGCTCTTTGCTTGTCACATTTTCCATTCAGACTTGTTTTTCATGTACTCTTTCCCTTAGAAAATGATATTTCAATTCTATGTGCTTAGTTCTTGCATGTAGCACATGATTTTTCATAATATTAATTGCACTAGTATTATCACAGTAAATAGTTACCGGTTCAGACATATCAAATCTGAATCCTTCAAGCACATGTCTCATCTAGATTACCTGCGTGCAATTCATTGATGCTGCAATATACTCTACCTCTGCTGTTGATTGAGAAACACAAGTTTTCTTCTTACTTGTCCAAGCAACCAATTTGCCTCCAAGAAGAAAAGCTCCATCAGTAGTTCTTTTTTGATCATCTACATTGCTTGCCCAATCTGCATCAGTAAATACATTCAAAGAAAAATTTCCTTTATAAGGATACCATAAACCATAATCCATAATCTACTGTGCCTTTCAGGTACTGAAATATCCTTTTCACCACTACCAAGTGAGTCTCCTTGGGATCCTTTTGAAATATAGCAACCAATCTAACAACATGTGCAATATCCGATCTGCTATGAATGACATAATGCAATTGACCAATCATAGACTTGTATTCTTTCTCATCAACAAATGGTGAGTCATCTTGTTTAGACAATTTGCAGCCTATCACCATCGGAGTACCAATTCATTTACAATCCTCCATGCCAAATTTTTTCAACACCTCTTTGTCATACTTACTCTGATAGATAAAAATTCCACCATCCAATTGCTGGACCTACAACCTAATGAAAAATTTAATTTCTCCAATAAGAGACATCTCAAATTGCTTTTTCATCTCCTAAACAAAATCCATGCATATTTCATCATTACCACCAAAGATAATGTTATCCACAAATACTTCAACTATCAATACTTTCTCTCCATCAGTCTTTAGATATATGTTACTATCTTCACTGGCGTGTTGGAATCCTATCTTGATGAGGTGTGCATCCAACCTTTCAAACCATGCTCTCAGTGCTTGATTCAAACCATGCAATGCCTTATGTAGTTTACAAACAATATCTTTATCTTCAGACAAAGCAAATCTATTTGGTTGTTCTATGTATACTTCTTCTTCAAGGATGCCATTGAGAAAAACCGATTTAACATCCATCTGATAGAATTTAAATCCTTTAAATGCAGCATAAGAAAGTAGCATTCTTACTCCTTCCAATCTCACCACAAGTGCAAAGGTTTCACCATAATCTTCTCCTTCTTCTTTTGCATAGCCTTTGCAAACTAATCTTGCTTTATTTCTCACAACCTTGCCTTCTTCATTTAACTTGTTTCTAAAGACCCATTTAGTTCCAATCACATTCTTGTCTTCTGGTTTGGGAACAAGTGTCCATGTCTTGTTCTTATCTATTTGATACAACTCCTCATTCATTTCACTAATCTAGTCATCATCCTTTAATGCCTCTCTTACTGTTTTCAGCTCAATAGTAGAAATTTGACAAGAATTTTCTCTGATTTTCCTCCTTGTTTGTACTCCAACATGTTTATCTCTAATTATTTGTTCTTTTGAGTGATTTAACCTGACATACCTTGGAATAACTAGTTCTGGTGCTGTGCTTCCTACTTCATGTTCTTCATATTCTTCATCGCTCTCTGTATTTATTGGTTGAGCACCTATTTTTGCAACATTTTGCTCATTAGTCTTCTGCACTTCCAATTCTATAAACACAAATCTTTCTTCATTTGAGGCTCAGATCTATTGGACTCACCAAATATTCACATCAGCACTCTCAATGATCTTCTTAGTTCTCTTGTTATAACATTTAAATGCCTTACTCTTTGTAGAGTAACCAAGAAAAATGCCTTCATCACACTTATCATCAAACTTTTCAGTGTAATCATCTCTCTTAATATAACATATACTCCCAATTTTTTTGAAATAACTTACACTAGGAGTATTTCCATGCCATAATTCATTAGGTGCTTTATTATTACCTTTTTTGACAAGTACCCAGTTCAAAGTATAAACAATAGTGCTGCTTGCTTCTCTCCAAAACATCTTCGGTACTTCACCTTGAATTATCATGGTTCTAGCAACTTCAACAACTTTTCTATTCATTCTCTCTGCTATCCCATTTTGTTGTGGAGTTCTAGGAGCTTACATTTGCCTCTTAATTCCTTGTTCATCACAGAACTTCACAAACTCATCAGAAGTAAATTCACCTCCCCGATTAGATCTCAAACATTTTAGATTCTTCATGGTATCTTTCTCAACAAGAGATTTAAATGCTTTAAAATTACTGAATGCCTCAGACTTTTCTCTCAGAAAAGTTACCCACATCATTTTGGAATAATCATCAGTAAATATCATAAAATACTTATCACCAAAATAGCTCTTAGTCCTCATAGGACCATAAAGATCAGTATGAACCAAATCAAGAATATTCTCTAAAGAGAAAGACTTAATCTTAAAAGATACAAAGGTCATCTTACCCATCTGACAATCATTGCATAACACATTGTTCGGTTTCACAAGCTAGGGCAAACCTCTAACAATACTTGACTTACTAACTTTAATCAAATTTTCAAAATTGACATGACAAAATCTCTTGTGCCACAACCAGCTGTCTTAAATCTTCAACACCAAACAATCATTTACATTAGTATTTAGATGAAATAAATCACCTCTAGTCTGCTTCTCAGTAGCAATCAATTCTTCATTATTTCCAAGAATCCTGCACACTCCGGTTTTGAATTCAAGTAGATATCCAATATCATTAAGCTGTCCAACACTCAAGAGGTTATGTTTTAGTCCTTCAACCCAAAAGACATCATTTTCATTACTCTTCCCATTTAATGAAATTGATCCTTTACCTTTAACCATGCAGGGAGAGTTATTACCAAATCTTACAAGACCTCCATAAAACTCTTCAAGGGATAAGAACTTACTTTTGTCACCGGTCATGTGATGTGAGCAACCACTATCTATTATCCATTCATCACTGTTATCCATGTGAGACACCAAAGCCTTCTCATTAGTCAGATCTTCCTTCACAACAACAAATACTATCTCCTCATTGTCATCTTCTTCCGATTCATCATCGATCACACCTTCATCCACTGCAACATAACAATGTTTCTTTCTTTTTCCTTTGAATCTCCTAAACTTCTCTTTCTTATCAGTGTTAGGTCAGTTAGAAGCTATGTGTTTAATCTTACTACAAGATAAATACTTCAAGGGTAATTTACCTTTATATTTACCAATTCCTCTAGGGAATCTTCTAGCTAGTAATGCCTCAAGTTCCATCAGATGATCTTCATCATCACCATCACCTCTGCTACGACCATGACTAGACCTGCAATCATGATTATGACAAATATATTCTCCTTTTCTTGCTGATGTATTGGTTACAAAAGCCTTAAAAGAAGATTCAGAAGGTTTGGAAACACTATTATCAAAACTGTTAAGTTCTAATGTAGTTAAATTTCCAATTAAAGAATCAACAATAACTTTATCTTTTGAATGGATCTCAGTTCTTGAATAGTAGACACTCTGATAGAATACTATGGTAAAAGAGTTCTAAGAATTTTTCTAACAACAATATCATCTTCAATCTTACCTCTGGCACTCTTTAATCCACCTACAACTTCCTTAATCCTTTTATCATATTGATCTATGTTCTCTCTGTCAACCATTTTCATATCATCAAATTTTGCTCTCAAAATCTCTTCCTTTTCCCTTTGTACATGTTCATCTCCTCCATAAATTAAATTAAATTTCTCCCATACTTCATTTGCAGTTTCTAATCCATGAACATCAATATACTCAGAGTCAGACAAAGTACTTACAATTGCTTCAAGAGCTTGAATATTTTCCTGTTGTTCTTTGAGTTCATCCGGTGTTAAGGGTCTGGTAGTAGGAGCAACATAGTTGGTTATCACATGATTCGAGTACTGTGAACCCATTCCTTTAATGTAGATCTTCATCCGATCACTCCATATCCGATATTTATCCTTGGTAAACTTGGGACCCTCCTTCTTTATCATCTTTCACATAATCTTTCCGTCAAGGTGTTAGGCTTTCTGCATACAAAGGACCAATGCTCTGATACTAATTATTAATCCTAGAGGATCTGGTTAATACTGAGAGGTGGGTGAATTGGTATTAACAAAAACTAAAACTTTCAACACCAAAACATACTTATCTTAGATATGAAAACATTCAATACTTAAACCAATTCTTCATAACATATTTCCTTATTAGATCCAAATAATCATTTCCACTTAAGACAATTTATTAATCAGATTAGCCATCAATTCAATATCAGATCAACAAACACTATTACCAACTTATTAACTGATCAGAATGCTTCATCAATCATATAATCATCAATACCGGTAACCACTTTATGCTCTTTGATAAACAAACATAAACTGTCTTAAATGGTTATCAGAAATAAAACATGAACATCACAAGAAAAGCATTCCACATATGAACACCATGATTTTCATGTGGAAACCCAAATAGGGAAAAACCACGGTGGGAATTGGTACCCACAAATATTTTGCACTCTTTCAAAATGTGCCCTGTTAGGAGCCAAGCCCAGTTAGAAGCTTACAATGATGCCCTGTTAGGAGCAGACCCTGTTAGGAGTCACCCTATTAAGGGATTTACCTCAGCCATGTTAGAAGCTTTGATCTATTAGGATCAACCTCGCAAGAGGATTTAGAACTCAGATATTGAGTCATCTTGTTAGGGGATTTTACAATATGAGGCATGTTAGGACCTACTCGGTTAAGGGATTTCAGCTGCTGTAATTGTTAGAGAACAATAATGAATGATTTGTGTATAGCACTCAATTTCTTGCTTGATCAGATCCAATTAAGTTCTAAGTCTACATCTCACTGATAGATCTTCTCACACACACTGGTTTGGCTTCACACACTTCTCAAAATCACCAACACCCCAAAACATCAACCTTATCGACATAAATAACTTTTACAACTAGGTCAACATCAAAAACCCTAAGACTTACTACATAGATAATCACATATCTTTACAACTTATTATAGATCATCATAGGGATCATTATAGTCAATTACAAATCAATATCGGCCGTTGAATGATCATAAATCATCACAACAAGTCGATCTGGTACAAAGTCAAACTCTTAGCACATTCTGCTAAGCACTTTGCACATTCCCAAGAAATTCATTCTCCAAATGCGCCAAGACATCTTTCAAACACATCACTGTTGGTATTTTGGTATGGTTTTGTCATTGATGTCAACACCTACTAAATACACCTACTTTGGAGATCCAACAACATTCACTGGCAAATAGTAAACTGTGCAACAATTATCGGTATATGATTAACCGACAGGATATAATGTTCACCGGTACCTAGAATGACATGGAAGACACTTGGTAATGTTGAAGACATCATGTGGACACTTTATTTTGAAGTAATAATCATTGGTATATTCTTACTTGCATATTTGCTTTTACCGGCAAATAGGTCCAGGTTATCTAGGGTTACACCGGCAGGTTTATCTTTTCTAGATCAGCATGGCACGCTATGAAGATGATTTATTATTGTTGTAAATGCATTAAGCCAACATGTTTAATCGGTTATTACATTGTTTGTAAAATGTTTTTATTGTAATATCTTGTAGAGCCAAGCTACTAAAATTGGTCTTAGGGTATGGTATAAATGTAAGATCTTATTTGTAAGATCAAGTGTGAAATGCGAAAAAGATTCAAGTGAAAGTATATGCGAGATAAAGCAAAGGCATACACGAAGACATCATTTGAAGGTGAAGTTAGGTTTTTGTAGAAGCATATCAACATTACACTGATACTGAATTCAGCATATGAAGATGCAATTTTGTGCAGTACATTCTTATTGGATTTAACCATCCAACTGTAGTCAGTGTGACTCCCATTTGTGATTGAGCAGTGAGCTCTAGGCTGTTGGCCTTTTTGCATGTGCAGACCCCTCTTGTACACTTACTATCTGCAGTAGTATCATCTGATTGTGGGTAAGGTTTCCCACCATGGTTTTTCCCTTACAGGGTTTCCACGTACAAATATTGGTGTCATGTGTTGTGGATGACTTTGTGCTTATGTTTCATGCATTAATTCTTATCGGTATAGCAATTTACTGTTAACACTGTCTACCGGGATACTTAACCGATTTACCAGTATTAAGCATTAAGTTGGTTAATAAGTTTTTGGTTTGAATTTATGAGAGAATTGATGCACCCCCCCCTCTCAGTTGTCTCCGGGACCTACAATTGGTATCAGAGCTTAGTCCTCTTTTTGCAGAAGTTTAACAACTTGAGGAGATCCAATGTCTACTAATTATTTCAGAAAGGATAGTCCTAAACTTGATGGAACCAACTATGGGATATGGAAAATCAGAATGGAGACACATTTGAATTGCATTGGTAAAGACATCTAGGAAGTTGCTAAGAATGGTTATACTGCTGCTATAGCTGGTCAAACTGCTCCCACTACTTTAGCTAAAGATGAAGAAAATGATTGCAAAGTAAGAGAAGCAGTCTTGAGCGCATTATCAGATCAACAAATCATGGGATTATCAAATAGGTCCATTGCAAAAGCTATTTGGGATCATTTGGAAACACTGAATGAAGGGGATTCCATAGTCAAAATTGCAAAACTTGAAAGCTTCCGAGTCAGGTATGAACATTTGAAAATGGAAGAAGATGAAAGGATTTCTTCTTTTATGGAAAGAGTAAATGAAATTGTTTTGGGTATCAAATGTTGTGGAGGAGCCTTGAGTGAAGATGAGATTGTTTCAAAAATCTTAAGAGGTTTGCCACCGGCATATAAAATGAAGGTTACTACTATAAATGAGTTGAGAACAATGCCTAATACATCAGTAACTAGGGATACATTGATTGGAAAACTTTCAACTTTTGAAATTGAAGAATTTGGTCCTTTTACTACTATAAAAACTGATTTGGCCTTCAAAGCATCAACATCATCTGCTCCATCCTTTGAAAAATTAGACTGGAGAGCCTTTTATGCAAGAGAACTTGAAGAAACCAAGAAGGAGAATGAAGAGCTTGAAGAACTTGAAGCACTATTTGGAAGAAAAATGCCAAAAGGCCCAATTGGAAGTAAGTATGAAGGTAAAGCACGCTTTAAATGTTTTAACTGCAATAAGATTGGTCATATGGTTTCAAGATGCCCTGATAGACATGCTAGACTAAGAGAAGAAGCTAGAAGAACATACAAACCTAATCCTAAATATCAGAGATACAAATTTAAGAAAAACAAAGATAAATATTGTTACATTGCTGATGAAGGTGTGACTGATGATTCTGATGAGGATCCAGCAGACAATGGATGGGTCTTTGTTGCTATAGCAGAAGATCAACCGGTACCTATTGCTCAACCAGTAGAACAAGCCCTAGTAGCTAAAGTTGAATGAAAGGATGAATGGATTATTGGCTCAGGATGCTCACATCACATGACTAGAGACAAAGGTAAATTCTTGAACTTTCAAGAATACAATGGAGGTTTAGTAAGATTCAGAGATGACAATGCCTGTTCAATCAAAGGTAAGGGTTCAATATCTCTTGATGGTAAACATAACATTGACAATGTCTACTATGTTGAAGGATTAAAACATAATCTTTTAAGTGTTGGTCAATTAGTTGAAAAAGGTTTTCAGTTACAATTTAAAAATGGAAAATGCAAAATCATGAATAGAATTGGTTTGGAAATTGCAATCGGTAATCAGACTAGAGGTAATATCTTTTATTTGAATAATAGTGAAAAGGCATGCTTAATTGCACATATAGATGAAAGTTGGCTATGGCATAAAAGACTATGTCATGTAAATTTTGATTGCATGGTAAAAATCAGTACTTCTAAGGCAGTTAGAGATCTACCTAAAATTGTGAAACCAATACAATTTGCATGGAATGTCAATTTGGAAAACAAGTTAGAGCTAGTTTCAAAAGTATTCCAGAAAAATCCAATAATGCCCTTGATTTAATTCACACTGATTTATGTGGTCCAGCTAGAACTAAAAGCTTACAAGGTGATAGATATTTCATGCTAATTATTGATGATTATTCTAGAATGTGTTGGGTTACTTTTCTCAGAGAAAAATCAGAAGCACTTGGGAAGTTCAAACTATTCAAAGAAATGGTTGAAAATGAAACCGGTAAGAAAATTAAATGTTTAAGATCAGATCAAGGAGGAGAATTCACATCTAAAGATTTTAATACATTCTGTGAAGAAAATGGAATCAAAAGACAGTTATCAACACCTCAGACACCACAACAGAATGCAGTTGTTGAAAGAAAAAATAGAACTATTTTGGATGCAACAAGAAGTATGTTATCAGAAGCAAATCTACCACATGTGTACTAGAGAGAGGTAGTAAGCACTGCTGTCTATACATTCAACAAAGTTCACATCAAAGGTGAAACCGGTAAGACCCCTCATGAACTATGGTTTGGTAATACTCCTACTCTTAAGTATTTTAGAATTTTTGGAAGTAAATGTTATATTAGAAGAGATGAGTATATTGGAAAGTTTGATCCTAGAAGTGATGAAGGAATATTTCTTGGTTATTCATCTAAGAGTAAAGCATATAGATGTTTTAATAAAAGATTACAGAAAATTGTTGAGAGTACAAATGTAAAGATTGATGAACAATTCAGAGGAACTTCAAGGTATATAGACTTTGAACCGGGAATAGAAATTATGAAAAATGGACCTACAATAAATCCACTGGTACAGAATGATGATCCAGTTACTCTGGTATCATCAGAGGACTCCACAATAATTGAAGAACAACAATAGACTAAGAAACCCCGTTATGTAAGACTGAATCATTCTGAAGATCAGATAATTGGAAGCAAACTCAAAGGAGTCATGACAAGAGGAAGATTGGCAAATGAAGAGGTATGTCTTATTTCTCAAATTGAATCATTATCTATCAATGAGGCATGTGAAGATAAATTTTGGATTAAAGCTATGGAAGAAGAATTAGGACAAATTGAGAAAAATAATACTTGGACATTAGTTCCCCGACCTAGAAATAAAAATGTAATTGGAACCAAATGGGTATTTAGAAACAAACTCAATGAAGATGGCAAGGTTGTCAGAAATAAAGCAAGATTGGTGTGTAAGGGATATTCTCAGAAAGAAGGAGTTGATTACAATGAAACCTTTGCACCGGTAGCCAGAATTGAGGCAGTTAGATTATTCTTGGCTTTTGCAGCTCACAAGGATTACAAAGTTTATCAAATGGATATTAAATGTGCATTTTTGAATGGAGATCTTGAAGAGGAAGTCTATATTGAACAACCTGATGGATTTTCCTTGACATATGACAATGATATGGTTTGCAGATTAAGAAAAGCTCTGTATGGATTAAAACAAGCTCCAAGAGCTTGGTATGCAAGATTGGATAAGTATCTTTTAAAGATTGGTTTTAGTAAAGGAAATACATATAGCAATTTATATTACAAAGTAACTAATGATGACATCTTGATTATTGAAGTATTTGTTGATGATATAATCTTTGGAGGAGAAGATGAATTGTGCAAAGAATTTTCTCTTGAAATGCAGCAAGAATTTGAAATGTCTATGATTGGAGAAATAAAATTCTTTTTAGGATTGCAGATTTTACAAACTGATAAAGGCATATTTTTGAGTCAATCTAAGTACTTGAAAGAACTACTTAAGAAATTTGGGATGGAGAACTCTAAACTGGTAAGCAGACCTATGACTACAAATGACAAATTATCTCAAAGGGATGAATCTACACCTGTTAATCCAACTAGATACAAATCTATAATAGGAGGTTTACTATATTTGACACAAACCAGACCTGATATTATGAATGCAGTATGTATAGTTTCTAGATTTTAGAGTAATCCTAGGGAAAATCATGAATCAACATTAAAAAGGATTTTCTGGTACTTACAAGGCACATCACATCTTGGATTATGGTATCCTAAAGATGAAAATTTTGATCTATATGCATACACAGATGCAAATTGGGCAGGAGATGTGGATGATAGAAAAAGCACCACTGGAGGACCATTATTTCTTGGAAAGAGATTAGTTTCTTGGTTAAGTAAGAAATAGAGTTGTACATCTTTATCAATAGCAGAATCAGAATATGTTGCAGCAACAACAAACTGTACACAGGTGCTTTGGCTTAAGCAAATGTTGAAAGACATAAAGGTAAAATGCAAGGAACCTATTACTATTTATTGTGATAACACTGTAGCAATTGATATATCTAAGAATCCAGTATTACATTCTAAAACAAAACATGTTTCTATCAAACTGAATTTTCTAAGGGAAAAAGTTGAAGAAAAGTAGATAAAACTGGTTTATGTGAATATTAAAGAATAGTTTGCAGATATTTTCACAAAACCTTTGCCTAAGGAAACTTTTGAGTATCTCAGAGATCAGCTCAGAGTCATACCTCCATTAGTAGAGACTTAAACAGTTGATGATTGTCATCAACCGATAGAATTAAATGGACAAATCTTTTATTTCGGTATTTGATGAGGAAGCTACTTCTCAGGGGGAGTAGTTGGTATTTTTGTATGGACTCAAAATTTTGTAGCTTTGGCATTTGATGTCAAAGGGGGAGAGATATATGGAAAAAAAAATTATCAATTGAGGAGAGATATCTATGGTGAAAATTGGTACAGGGTAACATAAAATAACTCATGTTGCTTCCAAGGGGAGAGATTGTCACTTTGAGGAGATTGTTGGTTTTACACTTGGCATTTTTGTTTTGGCACTTTGATGGTTTTTCCATCTTGTGTTGCCATCAATGCCAAAGGGGGAGATTGTTGGTATTTTGGTATGGTTTTGTCATTGATGTCAAAACCTACTAAATACACCTACTTTGGAGATCCAGCAACATTCACTGGCAAACAGTAAACTGTGCAACAGTTACCGGTATATGATTAACCGGCAGGATATAATGTTCATTGGTACCTGGAATGACATGGAAGACACTTGGTAATGTCGAAGACATCATGTGGACACTTTATTTTGAAGTAATAATCATTGGTATATTCTTACTTGCATATTTGCTTTTACCGGCAAATAGGTCCAAGTTATCTAGGGTTACACCGACAGGTTTATCTTTTCCAGATCAACATGGCGCACTATGAAGATGATTTATTATTGTTGTAAATGCATTAAGCCAACATGTTTAATTGGTTATTGCATTGCTTGTAAAATGTTTTTATTGTAATATCTTGTAGAGCCGACCTACTAAAATTGGTCTTAGGGTATGGTATAAATGTAAGATCTTATTTGTAAGATCAAGTGTGAAATGCGAAAAAGATTCAAGTGAAAGTATATGCAAGATAAAGCAGAGGCATACACGAAGACAACATTTGAAGGTGAAGTTAGGTTTTTGTAGAAGCATATCAACATTACACCGATACTGAATTCAGCATATGAAGATGCAATTTTGTGCAGTACATTCTTATTGGATTTAACCATCCAACTGTAGTCAGTGTGACTCCCATTTGTGATTGAGTAGTGAGCTCTAGGCTATTGGCCTTTCTACATGTGCAGACCCCTCTTGTACACTTACTATTTGCAGTAGTATCATCGGATTGTGGGTAAGGTTTCCCACCGTGGTTTTTCCCTTATAGGGTTTCCACGTACAAATATTGGTGTCATGTGTTGTGGATGACTTTGTGCTTATGTTTCATGCATTAATTCTTACTAGTATAGCAATTTACTATTAACACTGTCTACCGACATACTTAACTGATTTACCGGTATTAAGCATTAAGTTGGTTAATAAGTTTTTGGTTTGAATTTATGAGACAACTAATTCACCCCCCCCTCTCAGTTGTCTTCAAGACCTACAATCACACTGTTTGTACCATGTTATCATCAACACGTGAACTTGACGTAGTTCACCTCCAAACCAAAAATCATTATCGGTTAAGAGAATTGTTTACCGGTCCTTACCCCCTTCTTAAACCCTGACAAAACTTCATTAGAAATTCAAAACATGCCTTCCAGTAACCATCATAGGATGTAGTTCTGGTTACATACTCAAATCCATCATAAAAGCTTATCTATCGAACAACAAGTCACCAAACATTGCCAATCACTTGATTCCATCAAAACTTATCTGCTTTACTAGTTAAGGTCCTAATTCGTAGTCTTGCTGGTAAACTCTATTAAACTGTCAAACTCTTACTCCGATAGACCAAATCACTTAGCCAACAAGTCAATCATTGAAAATGAATTGTAAACATCACTTGACCCTGGTTTCCATCAATGGCAACACAAATAACTGATCATGTCATGTTTCTTCTACCAGTACAGTCATATATCATCATCTCAACCTCATAAGTTATGCCAAACATGCCAACAATGCATGCTACTAAATGCTTATGCCTTAACATGCTAAGGAAAATCTCCTACTACCATTAGATTAATGTTCTTATCGCTGCCCAAAAATAAAATGCATCACTTAAATGCCATACAACCTAATACTACCACAATGTTAACTGAACTATTGCTGCCCACACACATAATGCATTGCTTATAACCATTCTATCTAGAGCTGTCATAAAATGCATGCATACTAACTTATCTATACAACATTATGAACATTGGTATTGTCTACATATAGTTTGTTTTATTGGCTGCCACCATGGTCCTGAGTTCTAATCATTTATATCTCCTAATGTAATTAAACTTCTAAGTCTTGCTGTAGTTTCGAGCCACTTAGCTAATTTAGTTTCTATAATGCTTAACTAATGTCTTATGGTGTATGCCATGTTCTCTACCTTTATCAATGATGGTTTAATAAGGTCTTGTTTAATAGTCATTACACAAGTTTTAGAGTCTCATAATCATGATCTACATCTAACCATATTGCATCCACATATACATGAACATACATCATTACATACAAAGGTTCCTTTCATAGTTTTGAGTATAACATGATTAAAGTCAACAAATACATCTTTTCTCCATTAGAAAATGGATATAACTACATATATACATCCATTACATGTCATGATAATGTCACATAAATGTTTAACTTGCTGCCCAAGGCTATTTCGATTATGAATACATAAGATATAACTTACTAAGTACGTTACAACATATGGAAATTATTGTTAGGATAACCGGTGAACAATTGAGAGGGGGGGGGGTGATTCAATTGTTAACAAATTATAACATTTAATCCATTGAATAAACTTTAACTGGATTAAGTACCGGTAAAGCAGAAACAAATACCGATAAACAATGCAACTTAACAAATAAACAAAAAATCAATGCAAAGCAACCATACCACATAACACCATGATTTGTAGTGGAAAACCCAGAAAGGGAAAAACCACAGTGGGAAGCCTACCTATAGTCAGATGATACTTCTGCAGAAAGTATGTGTTACAATGAGGGGCCTGCACATGCAGGAAGGCACACTGCCTAGAGTGTACTGCTCATTATAAAAGGAGTCTCACTAACTACAGAGAGACAACAACCATCTCAAGATAAATGGACAACAATCCAATAGAGTGAATTGCCAGAGATAGCATCTACAATGCCTAATTATAGTCCTGGTTAAGCTCAATACCGAAGGCCTTTGACCTCTTCCTTAATCCCAATTCTATCACCTATGATCAACCAAATCTCCTTCGCATATGATATTGCATTTCAAGACCACGAACACTTATTCTATTCCCATACCATGATCTACAATGAGATCTTACATCATTTTATACCAACCCTAAGGCCTAAACCAATTAGGTCAACCACCTAAAAGATATTACAATGAGATCAATACATAAATCCATTTTACAATGATATGCCATGTTGGCTTAAGACCAAAACAACAACAACAAATCCATAAATCATCCCAAAACATCCCAGTAACATGTAGAGAACATGTTATCATGATATCGGTCCATAACCTAGATAGGTACCAGACCTATTCTGGGTCCACCATGCCAAAGAAATGTCTTCAAGTAGTTGAAGCATGATCAAATAACTTCTTCAGCATCCTGAAATCCATCTAGAAGCCGCACCAACACCACTTATGCATCCTGTCAAGATTCCTTAGTGAAAGCTCTACCGATAAAACCTTAAACGAGTGCCAATAAGGGTTTACTAGAGTGTATGATAGTATCCAATTACCAAGTCCATACCATTTGACCAAGACATGCTCCAGAAGCATGTACCATATGTAACCAAACATATTCCATAGATACAAACATGCTAGAAGTGTCCAACAAATAGTCTCTTCTGTTGGTAACACTAGATCTTCTACCGGTAACCAAAACTTGTCTGCCGATAACCATAACAGATAGTATTGAAATCAATAACAAAACATCAATGCAACACATAATCAATTCATCCATAATGCCAACAATCTAAGTACCAAGAAATGCCAAACAAGTCTCCTCCTGTGGAAGACAACCAACAATCTCCTGAATATCAGCAACTCTCCCCCTATGAATGATATCTCTGAATTTATTTTTCACATCATTATCTCTCCCTCTTTGACATCAATGCTAGAAATCTGACAAAAATACCAAAGCAAGAATATAAACCTTTGTATCTCAAAGTTGACTACTCTCCTTGAGTAGTAGCACCACCCATCAGTACCAAAATGAATAATACCTTTGATAACGATAGTTCTGATACTTAATAGAAGTATAGATCCAATAGCCAACAAGATGAGAGGGGGGGGGGTGAATCATACATACTTAATCATCCATAAAAACATCAGATTCAACCTCGGTAACACATATATCAGTCATATATACAAAAATTGTCAAACATGCAAACTCAAAAGCATATGAACAATATAAACCTCATAACACTAGATTTAACGTGGAAACCCAAATAGGGAAAAACCACTATGGGATTTTGGACCCACTAAGAAATATACTCTTCTAGAGTATGCTTGGTTAAAAGCAAATCCTGTTAAAGATTACAAACACATTGCTAGATGTGACCCGGTTAAGGGATTTCCCTTAGATCTGTTAGGATCTTCACTTTGTTAGAAGTGACCTTGTCAAAGGATTTCAAACACTCAATCAGAATGTCACCTTGCTAGAGGATTTACATATAAGACTGTTAAGTCCACTCGGTTAAGAGATTTCCTGTCACTTTCACAAAATAACAGTAATAAAAATCTATCTGCAACTTCACATCTAAAATGCTAAAGCAGATTCCTATTTGTTCAATACAATCTAGACATAGAACTAATCTTGTCTATCTGCTGGGCATTAATACTCTGTTATTCTAATAGGTCTTCAAGCTTCTGTGCTCGGTAATCACTATGTCACATCCCTGTGCATACACTTGCCCACATACATTGTTTATCAATAGTTTGCTATTTATAAACAATCTTCTAACCACTTAATCTCATTGATCACATTTCCCATGATCAATCATAGCCATCAGATCTTCAATCTTGTCCAGGTTCAATGTATCTTTCGATCTGAAAACATTTTACCCCGCCTTGGAACTTGCATATTCACCTTGGAACTTGTGTTAGGGTAATGTGGTTCAATCTGAGCTGTAGATCTTCTTGCTGACTTTCCATTGCCTTAGATTCATTAACAAACTACTTCCATGACTTACCAATCATCGATCCGCTCCAGCTCATCAACATCATTCATTAAATATCACATGTAAACATTTAATGCATTCTGTTATAGCTCGGTTACAACTCGGTGAATACTAAACTTCACTCAATAGACATTCTGCCTTCATTAACCAATAGCGATAACCTTAAGGTTTACCGACTAGGTTCTTTGCTTGATAACATAGTATAGTATTAACCTTTACATTTTACAACATATGTATGATGTTAAAACAATCTAAAACATCAAGATCTCATCATTATCTGACTCAGTAGAGTTGCCCATTGAATAACTTATCCCCTTATTCATCATATTCTTTCCTGTGTCTTTACCGACTTCTTTATAATCTTCATATCATACTTCTCAAGATATGGCAACATCATACTGAATTAGAAAATCAATTTCTTGACATCAATGACAAAATAATAATATCAAGATAGTAAA
Organism: Cryptomeria japonica; assembly: GCF_030272615.1. Classification (NCBI taxonomy): domain Eukaryota; kingdom Viridiplantae; phylum Streptophyta; class Pinopsida; order Cupressales; family Cupressaceae; genus Cryptomeria; species Cryptomeria japonica. The sequence continues at coordinate 876,700,007 of NC_081414.1, read as the reverse complement.
ACATCTTTAATCAGTTATGTCCATAATCATCAACAACCTTCTCAATATCCTTATTGAAATGTCAACAATCTTTCATTGTCTGTTATAATGCGATATTGCCAACAATCTCCCCCTTTGGCATTGATGGTAAAACCAATTGATTTGACCTTTAAAAGATTCAGATTACTATGATTCTGAAATGCTGAAATGCTCTCCCCCATACATTAGACTTCTCTTCTGTTTTCAGTCTTTATTTCAATCTATAGTCTTCTCTTAGTCTTCTTAGGTCTTCTACATTTCAATATGTATTCTTCTCTTAGTCTTCTCAGGTCTTCTACACCTTTGGTAGATCTTCTCCCCCATAATAGTCTTCTCCCCCTTTGACAACAATGCCAAAAATAATAGAACTAAAATATAATTTCTTTCTGTAAGAAGTTATTTCCTGCTGTTGTGTATCAACTGAGTCTCAGTCAGAGTATTTGTCTTCAATTCCTATTCCCTGTATCATTCTCTATATTATTCCAATATTAATTCCAATACACTTTCAGAAAACATTCTAAAGAGTATCACTCCTGCATCAACTCCCCAAAAGATATTCAATAGAGTCATCAAATTGATGCTTTCACCAAACTCGGTCAGTGAGTAGAAGATAGGGGTAGGACCCCTAACTTACTTCTGAGATATTCAAAAGTGTCCTTTGGTAGTGGCTTGGTGAAGATATCTACTATTTGCTCCTTTGTGTTAACATATTCCAACACGACTTTCTTCTCTTGATCTTCTTCTCTAAGATAATGATATTTGATAGATATGTGCTTTGTCTTAGAGTGCATAACAGGATTCTTTGAAATATTAATGGCACTAGTATTGTCACAGAATATAGTTACTGGCTTGGTAACTTTCTCATTTATACCTTCCAACAGTTGTTTGATCCATGCAATGTTGGTACAATTCAGTGCTGCAGAAACATATTCAACTTCTGTTGTTGACTGAGAAACACATCCTTGTTTCTTGCTAAGCCAACTCACTAGTCTTTCTCCTAAGAAGAAATCTCCTCCGCTTGTGCTTTTCCTATCATCAATGTTGCCTGCCCAATCAGCATTAGTATAAACTTTTAAATCAAAATAATTTCCTTTCTGATATACTAAGCCATACTCTTCAGTGCCTTTTAAGTATCTGAAAATTCTTTTGATTGCTGTCATGTGTATTTCCTTAGGATCTGCAGAGAATCTTGCAACAATACCTACTGCATGTGCTATATCTAGCCTGCTGTGAACAACATATTACAACTTTCCAATCATGGATTGGTAGAGTGTCTCATCAACAGATGCAGATTCATCATTCTTTGATAGTTTACAGTTGGTAGTCATAGGAGTACTTACTGGTTTTGAATCCTCCATTCCAAATTTCTTCAAGATTTCCTTTTTGTACTTGGATTGGGTAATGAAAATCTCATTTTTCATTTGCAGTATCTGTAAACCTATAAAATACTTTATCTCACTGATTAATGATGTCTCAAATTCTTTGCTCATTTCATTTCCAAAGTTTTTGCATAAATAGTCATTTCCATAAAATATAATGTCATCAACAAATATGACTGAGATTAGTATTCCATTTTCATCATTCTTCATGTACATGTTGCTGTTCTCACTTGTCCTTATAAAACCAATCTTAATCAAATAAGAGTGCAATCTTTCATACCATGCTCTTGGTGCTTGTTTCAGACCATATAAAGCTTTGTTCAATTTGCATACCTAATCTTTATTATTGTCTTCAACAAATCCTTCAAGTTGTTTAATGAAAACTTCTTCTTCTAATATTCCATTCAGAAATGCAGATTTGACATCCATTTGATATACCTTGAAGTTCTTGAAAGCAGCATATGCCAACATTGTTCTTACTCCTTCAAGTCTAGCAACAGGTGCAAAAGTCTCACCATAATCAATTCCTTCTTCTTGGGCACAACCTTTGCAAACTAGTCTTGTTTTGTTCCGAATGACCTCACCTTTTTCATTTAGCTTGTTTCTGAAGATCCACTTTGTACCGATTACATTTTTGTCCTTCGGTCTTGGGACCAGTGTCCATGTGTCATTCTTCTTGATTTGATTAATCTCTTCTGTCATAGCATTTATCCAATCTTCACTGTTAAATGCCTCTTTCACTATTCTCGGTTCAAATTCAGATATCAAACATGTGTTCTGTCTTAGTTTGTTCCTTGTCATCACTAGATCATCCTTATCTCCTATAATCTGACTTGGTACATGGTGTCTTCTAACATACTTGGCTAATATAGGCTCAGTAGGCTCTGTATGATCTTCTTCATCACTCGATAACTGGATATTTTCTTCATTTTCTTCAATAGTTATCTTGGTAGAACTTCTCGGTTGCACATAGACAAATTCATCATAGTCTTCTGGTTCTTTGGAATTTCCTTCATCATTTCTTTCTGCAAATTCATCAATTTTCACATTTGCACTTTCTACTATTTTGTTAGATGATTTGATCAGACATTTAAATGCTTTGCTTTTGGAAGAATTTCCTAGAAATGTTCCTTCTTCACTTTTCTGATCAAACTTGCCATTTCTATCATCTTTATGAACATAGCATTTACTTCCAAATATTTTAAAATAATTTGCATTAGGTTTCTTGACATACCAGATTTCATAAGGTGTCTTCAAAGTACCTTTTTTCAATTGAACTCGGTTCAAGGTGTAAACAGCTGTGCTTATTGCTTCTCTCCAAAATGTTTGTGGAACCTTCTCAATCATAAGTGTTCTAGCACAATCCACAATAGATCTGTTTCTTCTTTCAGCTATTCCATTTTGCTGTGGAGTTCTCGGTGCAGAGACTTGTCTTTTAATACCATGATCATTGCAAAATAGGTTGAACTCATCAGATGTGAACTCTCCTCCTCTATCTGATCTAAGACATTTCAGTTGTCTTCCTGTTTCATTTTCAACTCTAGCCTTGTACCATTTAAACATTTGAAAAGCTTCTGATTTTTCTTTTAAAAACATTATTGACATCATCCTTGAATAATCATCCACAAATAATATGAAATACTTATCACCATAATAACTTTGAACTTTCATAGGACCACAAAGATCAGTGTGCACAAGATCTAAAATTCCCTTAGAAGTGTAGGATTTACTTGTAAAGCTTGATCTTGTCATCTTACCCATCTGGCATCCTCGGCACATAGCATTCTCAGGTTTTTCAAGACTCGGTAGACCTCTTACTCGGTGCTTGTTACTTATTTTGATCAGATTATCAAAATTAACATGACAAAACCTTTTATGCCATAATCAGGTATCATCAATCTTTGCATGCAAACACTTATTGTGAGTTGAGTCAAGGTGAAATGTATTACCTTTTGTTTGTGTCCTGGTAGCAGCTAACTTTCCATTCTTGTCATGAACTTTGACAATTCCTTTCTGAAATTCTATTTGGTAACCTGTGTTGTTTAGTTGTGCTACACTCAACAAATTGTATTTCAAACCTTCAACCCAATAAACATCATTTCATCTTGCGTTATCAAGAAGTGTTATGGATCCTTTACCTCTTACTAGACATGGTGCATCATTACCAAATCTAACATAGCCTCCATCATAATCTTCTAACATAACAAACTTGTGTTTATCTCTTGTCATATGATGTGAGCATCCACTATCTATAATCCAAAAATCATTAGTGTTTATGTGAGATATTAGGGATTTTTCTTCATACCTTTCTTCATCTGATCCATCCTTGATAGCCACATAAACAACTTCCTCTGTATCAGTCTCATCTAATTTATCATCGTCAGATTCCTCATCAATAATTAAGCATGCCTTTCTATCTCTTCTTCTGAAGTCTCAATGTCCTCTTAATGATTATCTTTTTGTCTGTCATCTCGATAATCTCTCTTTTTAGTGAAATCTTTGTTAGGACAGTTAGAAGCCATATGTCCAATCTTATCACAATTGAACCATTTCAAAGGTAGTTTTCCTTTATACTTACCTTTGCCTCTCGGTAACCTTTTGGCCAATAGTGCTTCAAACTCTTCTTGCTTTCTGATTTCTTCATATAGTTTGTGTACCTCCTCCATGTTCTTCCAAAATCTTTCACTTGCTCCACTGTGATCTCCTTCAGAGTACTTATCCTTTCTTTCATTGTAATAATTAGATTCACTCAGATGAAAAGAACTAAATGCAGATTCAACTTTATTTATCGATGACCCACTGTTATGAAAATTACTTAACTCAAATGCATGTAGCTTACCAATAGTAGCATCCAAGGAAACTGGCATATTAGGTACAAACCTCAATTCATTGATTGCAGAGACTTGGATTGCATAGGTAGGTAGAAGGGTTCTTAACAACTTACTTGTCACATTCTTTTCTTCAATGGTTCCTCCTGCTCCTTTGATTTGATTTACAATCTCCTTTAGTCTTGTATTGTACTGGGTTATGTTCTCACCTTCATTCATCCTCATAGATTCAAGTTGTCCTCTTAAACTATCTACTTTTGCTCTTTGAACATGTTCATCTCCTCCATAAAGAGATATGATCTTAGTCCACATTGCCTTTGCATCAGTACATCCTTCTAGATCATTAAACTCAGAATCGGTCAATGCAGATGTTATTTCAATCATTGCTTGAATATGTTCTCTTCCATAGTCAATGGATAGGTGCTCGATGCAACAAAATCATTCTCTAGATAGTATATAGCATATTCTCCAACTCCTGATAGATGTAGCTTCATCCTTTTCTACCATGTAGAGAAACTTGACTTATTCAGCTTAGGTGCATCCCTCTCATACATCTTTAGATCTTTAACTCAAGTGCCTTTAAACTTTCCTTTCAGAGTCTAAAGCTTTGATACCAATTGATAGTTCTGATACTTAATATAAGTACAGATCCAATAGCCAACAAGATGAGAGGGGGGGGTGTGAATCATACAAACTTAATCATCCATAAAAACATCAGATTCAACCTCAGTAACACATATATCAGTTATATAACCAAAAACTGTCAAACATGCAAACTCAAAAGCATATGAACAATATAAACCTCATAACACCAGATTTAACGTGGAAACCCAAATAGGGAAAAACCACTGTGGGATTTTGGACCCACTAAAAAATATAATCTTCTAGAGTATGCTTGGTTAAAAGCAAATCTTGTTAAAGATTACAAACACATTGCTAGATGTGACCCGGTTAAGGGATTTCCCTCAGATCTGTTAGGATCTTCACTTTGTTAGAAGTGACCTTGTCAAAGGATTTCAAACACTTAATCAGAATGTCACCTTGCTAGAGGATTTACATATAAGACTGTTAAGTCCACTCGGTTAAGAGATTTCCTGTCACTTTCACAAAATAACAGTAATAAAAATCTATTTGCAACTTCACATCTAAAATGCTAAAGCAGATTCCTATTTGTTCAATACAATCTAGACATAGAACTAATCTTGTCTATCTGCTGGGCATCAATACTCTATTATTCTAACAGGTCTTCAAGCTTCTATGCTCGGTAATCACTATGTAGCATCCCTGTACATACACTTGCCCGCATACATTGTTTATCAATAGTTTCCTATTTATAAACAATCTTCTAACCTCTTAATCTCATTGATCACATTTCCCATGATCAATCATAGCCATCAGATCTTCAATCTTGTCTAGGTTCAATGTATCTTTCGATCTAAAAATGTTTTACCCCACCTTAGAACTTGCATATTCACCTTGGAACTTGTGTTAGGGTAATGCAGTTCAATATGAGCTGTAGATCTTCTTGCCGACTTTCCATTGCCTTAGATTCATTAACAAACTACTTCCATGGCTTACCAATCATTGATCCGCTCTAGCTCATCAACATCATTCATTAAATATCACATGTAAACATTTAATGCATTCTGTTATAGCTTGGTTACAACTCAGTGAATACTAAAGTTCACTCGGTAGAAATTCTGCCTTCATTAACCGATAGCGATAACCTTAGGGTTTACCGACTAGGTTCCTTAGGGTTTAACGACTAGGTTCTTTGCTTGATGACATAGTATAGTATTAACCTTTACATTTTACAACATATGTATGATGTTAAAACAATCTAAAACATCAAGATCTCATCATTGTCTGACTCGGTAGAGTTGCCCATTGAATAACTTATCCCCTTATTCATCATATTCTTTCCTGTGTCTTTACCGGCTTCTTTATAATCTTCATATCATACTTCTCAAGATATGGCAACATCATACTGAATTAGAAAATCGATTTCTTGACATCAATGACAAAATAATAATATCAAGATACTAAAACATCTTTAATCAGTTATGTCCATAATCATCAACAACCTTCTCAATATCCTTATTGAAATGTCAACAATCTTTCATTGTTTGTTATAATAATACAATATTGCCAACAGATAATGCATGCCACACTGATGACACACTGCATCAATCAAGTCTCTGTCGGAGGGGCAGATACCCCTAACCTATCTCTTAAATACTCAAATGATTCCTTAGATAACGGTTTAGAGAATATATCTGCAATCTGTTCTTTAGTTTTCACATAAACCAATTTGACTTCCTCTGCTTCTACCTTGTCCTTTAGAAAGTTATACTTTATTGATACATGCTTAGTATTAGAGTGAAATACTAGATTCTTAGACACATCGATAGTTGTAGAGTTATCACAGTAGATAACTACTAGCTCACTACAATTTACCCCAATATCCTTCAACATTTGTTTCATCCACAAGATCTAAGTGCAATTAGTTGCTGCTACAACATACTCAGCTTCTGCAACAGATATAGAAATGCATGACTATTTTTTGCTGATGCATGAAACCATTTTCTTTCCAAGAAAGACAACTCCACCAGAAGTGCTCTTCCTGTTATCAGTATCTCTTGCCCAATGTGAATCAGTATATGCACATAAAGTAAAATCATCATTTTTAGAATACCATAAACCATACTCTGTTGTTCCTTGCAAATACCAGAATATCCTTTTTACTGCACATTCATGATTTTCTTTAGGATTACTTTGATATCTTGAAACAATACTTACTGCATTCATAATATCTGGTCTTGTTTGAGTCAAATATAACAAACCACCAATCATAGACTTATACCTTGTCGGATTTATCGATGTAGAATTATCCTTGATAGATAATTTCTCACTTGTCACCATAGGAGTACTTACCGGTTTGGAATTATCCATACCAAACTTCTTCAATAATTCCCTCAGATACTTCATTTGACAAATAAAATTTCCTTTGTCAGTTTGAGTAATCTGCAAACCTAAGAAAAATCTCATCTCACAAATCATGGACATTTCAAATTCATTCTTCATATTGTTAGTAAATTCCATGCACAATTTATCTTCTCCTCCAAAAATGATATCATTGACAATTACTTCAATAATCAAAATATCATCATCAGTGATCTTATAATATAAATTACTATCAACACTGCCTTTAGTAAAACCAAGCTTCAAAAGATATTTATCCAACCTTGTATACCAAGCTCTAGGAGCTTGTTTCAATCCATATAAATATTTCTTCAATTTGAAAACTATGTCTTTATCATCTATCAGTGAAAAACCACTAGGTTTCTCAATGTATACTTCTTCCTCAAGTTCACCATTCAAAAATGCACATTTAACATCCATTTGATAAACATTATAGTTCTTATAAGTTGCATAGGCAATAAATAGTCCAATAGCTTCAATTCTAGCTACAGGTGCAAATGTCCCACCATAATCAATTCCTTCCATTTGATAATATCCTTTACAAACCAATCTAGCCTTGTTTCTTACAACTTGACCATCCTCATTCAATTTATTCCTAAAAACCCATTTAATTCTAATAACATTCTTATTTTTAGGCCTGGGAACTAAAGTCAAAGTTTCATTCTTCTCTATTTGATCTAATTCATCTTCCTTAGCCTTTAACCAATGTTTATCCTTACAAGCTTCAATAATAGTTGCCGGTTCAACTTGAGAAATAAGACATACCTCTTCATTTGCCAGTCTTCTTCTTGTCATAACTCCCTTGTTCATCTCTCCAATAATTTGATCTTCAGAATGATTTAATCTTACATACCTTGGTGTCTTCTGAACTTCAGGTTCACTGCTCTGATCATCAGTCACAGTTGAATTTTTTGATTGTGCCGGTGTAGCTGTCTCAGATTCCTTTACCAGTTGAGGCATTGCCGATTTAGTTATGATCATTTCCATTGCTGACTCCCTGTCATATGATATAGATTGATTTCTGTACTTCTCATCCACATTCACATTAGCACTCTCCACAATTTTCTGGAATATTTTGTTATAATGTCTATATGCGTTGCTTTGAATTGAATAACCAAGAAATATCCCTTCATCACATCTAGGATCAAAGTTTCCAAAAGAATTATCTCTTTTGATATAGCATTTACTTCCAAAAATTCTGAAATATTTAACAGTAGGTGTATGTCCAAACCATAATTCGTAAGGTGTCTTACCGGTTTCACCTTTGATGTAAACTTTGTTGAATGTGTAGACTGCTATACTCATTGCTTCTCTCTAGTAGATATGAGGCAATTTGGCTTCCATCATCATAGATTTTGCTGCATCCAAAATGGTTCTGTTCTTTCTTTCCACTACTCCATTCTGTTGAGGAGTTCTAGGTGCAGATAACTGTCTCCTAATGCCATTTGTCTCACAGTAACTCTTAAATTCATGAGAAGTGAACTCACCACCATGATCTGATCTTAGGCATTTGATTTTCAATCCAATTTTTGTTTCAACCTTTGCTTTAAAGATCTTGAATTTATCAAAGACTTTAGACTTCTCCCTAAGAAAAGTCACCCACATCATCCTAGAATAGTCATCAATAATCAATATGAAATACCTATCACCTTGAAAGCTTCTAGTCCTTGCTGGACCACATAAGTCAGTGTGTATCAAATCAAGTACATCATTAGATTCATCATGTATGCTCTTAAAAGAACTTCTAACCTGCTTTCCCAATTGACATTCCTTACATACCAGATAATGAGGCTTCATAATCTTAGGTATATCTCTACCTGCCTTAGTTGAATTGATCTTAACAATATAATCAAAATTAACATGAGTCAACCTCTTATGCCATAACCAAATCTTATCAATATGAGCAATCAAACATGTCTTATTACTAGTGTTTAAGTGAAAGATATTCCCTCCACTTTGAATATCGGTTGTAATCTCGAAACCAGTCTTGTTAATGATTTTACATTTTCTCTCTTTAAACTGAAGTTGGAAACCCTTGTCAACCAATTGACCAACACTCAAATGATTATGCTTCAAACCTTCTACCTGATAGACATTATCGGTGTTATGCTTGCCATCAAAAGAAATAATACCTTGACCTCTGATCATACATGCTTTGTCATCTCCAAATATGACTTGACTGCCATTGTATTCTTGTAGTGACATAAATTTTCTTTTATCTCCAGTCATATGGTTTGAGCATCCACTATCAATTACCCATTCATCCTCATCTTCAACTTTTGCTGCCAGGGCCTTTTCTTCATTTTTGATAGCTAGTTCTAGTTCATCTTTCTTTAAAGCATAGAACACTCATTCTTTTCCATTACTGGATCCACTAGCAGATTCTTCTATCGGTTCATCTCCAGAGTCATCCCTTACTCCTTCCTCATCCGCTATGTAGCATTGTTTATATTTATTGAATCTATATCTATTTTGGTTAGGCTTAAATGATTTCTTAACTCTTTCCTTAAATCTTGCATTCCTTTCAAGACACTTAGATGCAAAATGACCAATCTTATTATGTGCAAAACATTTAAAAGGTTCTTTTCCTTCATTCTTACTTCCCGTCGGACCTTTAGGTACTCTTCTAGCAAATAAGGCTTGAAGTTTCTCAAATTCTTCATCTTCTTTCCTCATGTCTTCAAATTCTTTTGTATATAGGAATTTCCAATCACTTTTGCTAGTAGATGATGATGATGATGCATGAAAAGCAAGTTCATACTTTACATCTCCAGAAGATCCAAATTCTTCAAGCTCAAAAGCAGATAATTTCCCAATCAGAATGTCTCTGTTAACTGAAGAGTTTGCCATTGTTCTCAACTCATTAATTGCAGTTGCCTTCATCTTGTAAGCCAGTGGAAGGGATCTCAAGACTTTTGAAACTATTTCATCTTCACTCAAATATCCTCCACAACATTGAATTCCCATAACAATCTCATTTACTCTTTCCATAAACACAACAATTCTTTTATTATCTTCCATCTTCAAGTTTTCATATCTTACTTGGTAACCATCAAGTTTAACAATTTTCACAGTAGGGTCACCTTCTTTCAAAGTTTGCAATTTGTCCCACATAACCTTTGCTGATGATTTATTAGTTAATCCCGTGATCTGCAGATTGGTAAGTGCACACAAGAGGGCTTCTCTAGCTCTGCAATCATTTTCAATATTCTTATCCAAGTCTGCAGGAGAAGGATTGCCAGATGTCGGATCATAAGGTTTATATCCTTTCTCAGCGATCTCCCATCTAAGATGAGTCTCCATCCCGATCTTCCATATTCCATAGTTTGTTCCATCAAGCTTAGGGATTTCTCTTCTGAAAATAGTTGCTGGTGCATTAGAAGTGTTAGCTGCCATAAGATCTACCTCAAGTGGTTAAGCTTCTACAAAAGATGACCAAAGATCTGATACCAATTGTTAGGATAACCGGTGAACAACTAAGAGGGGGAGGGGGTGAATCGGTTGTTAATAGATTATAACATTTAATCCACTGAATAACCTTTAACTAGATTAAGTACCGGTAAAGCAGAAATAAATACTGGTAAACAATGCAACTTAACAAATAAATAGATAATCAATGCAAAGCAACCATACCACATAACACCATGATTTGTAAGTGGAAAACCCAAAAAGGGAAAAACCATGGTGGGAAGCCTACCCACATTCAGATGACAGTTTTGCAGAAAGTATGTGTTACAATGAGGGGCCTACACATGCAAGAAGGCACACTGCCTAGAGCGTACTGCTCATTACAAAAGGAGTTTCACTAACTACAAAGAGGCAACAACCATCTCAAGATAAATGGACAACAATCCAATAGAGTGAACTACCAGAGATATTATCTACCATGACTGATTATAGTGCCGGTTAAGCTCAATACCAGAGGCCTTTGACCTCTTCCTTAATCCCAATTCGATCACCTATGATTGACCAAATCTCCTTCGCATATGATATTGCATTTCAAGACCACAAACACTTATTCTATTCCCATACCATGATCTACAATGAGGTCTTACATAATTTTATACCAACCCTAAGGCCTAAACCAATTAGGTTGACCACCTAAAAGATATTACAATGAGATCAATACATAAATCCATTTTACAATGATATGCCATGTCGGATTAAGACCAAAAAAACAACAACAAATCCATAAATCATCTCAAAACATCCCAGTAACGTGTAGAGAACACGTTATCATGATACCAATCCATAACCTAGATAGGTACCACACCTATTCTGGGTCCATCACACCAATGAAATGTCTTCAAGTAGTTGAAGCACATTCAAAGAAATTCTTCAGCATCCTGAAATCCATCTAGAATCTGCACCAACACCACTTATGCAACCTACCAAGATTCCTCAGTGAAATGTTTGTCGATAAAACCTTAAACCAGTGCCGGCAAGGGTTTACTAGAGTGAGTGATAGCATCCGATTACCAAGTCCATACCATCTAACCAAGACATGCTCTAGAAGCACGTACCATATGTAACCAAACATATTCCATAGATCCAAAAATGCTGGAAGTGTCCAACAAATAGCCTCTTCATCCTATAACACTAGATATTCTACCGGTAACCAAAACCTGTTTGCTGGTAACCAACCATAATAGCTAGTGTTGACATCAATGACAAAACATCAATGCAACACATAATCAATTCATCCATAATGCCAACAATTACAACACAAGTGTTTGAATCTTAACACATGTTTTATAATGCTGTCCTAAAAGATGAAACAACAAGAGTCTATACTCTTTTCAATTTTCCCAATAAGAGGCATAACCATTGAATGCCTAAGTCTAGTGTAAAATCATGGATACACTACATGCTACTATTACATAGATCATATGGTCATGAGGTTTACTCATCCTTTCAAATGTTTCTACACTATTACATAATAAGTACTTCTCAAATAACTTGAAGTTTTAGTACATAATGTTAGGATTGATGATAGTCGCAAAGATACTGAGATGGGGAGGGGTGAATCAATATCTAACCGGTTAACAAAATATTTAACCTTATTAAGTATTTTTCATTCCAAAACAGTTTACCGGTAAACAAGAATTAATGCAGTAAATAAGAACAGTAAAGACAACATAGAAAACACACCATAACACAAGATGTTTAATGAGGAAACCCAGTGTGGGAAAAACCTCGGTGGGATTTGTGACCCACAATATTCACTCATTGGCCAATGAATGGATATTACTTACAAGAGGGGCCTGCACATGCAGGAAGGCCAACTGCCTAGAGCTCACTGCCCAATCACAGAAAAGAAGTCTCACTGACTTACAAAATGGATTATGAAAATCCAATATAATGTACTGCAACAATTCAGCATTTGCCATGCCAGGTTCAATACCAGTTTAAGTTCATACAATAACCATAAACCTTATACAAAATTTGCCTTAATATTCACTCATCACTTCTACCATGTGTCCATCCTATTTTCTATATCAAAATGATTTTCAAGATCTCATGAGTCTTATTACAATATGCCATGTCGGCTTTACAAAAGATATTTACAATTAAATACAATAAACAAAACTTTATTCCTGTTGGTTGGAGTGCTGGTATATATTGTTGTCACTATCGATGAAGTGTCTTCCAGTGCCGGTGCTTGCCAGTGTTGATGCCTATCAGTGCCGGTGCTTGAAGATATCCACAAGGTTGCCGGTAAGTTTCCATCAATGACAACACCATCATTTCTCACTAGAGTGTAGAATGCCAACAATCTCCCCATTTGGCATTGATGGCAACACTCATGAGAAAAATCCAAAAATCTGTCCCAAAAAGTAAAGTCCAAAAATACCAAAAACGTGTGCTCCCTCTGAGAAGATGATCTCCTCTGATGACCATTTTTCTCTGTCCACTACTCCCCCTTTGAAATAAATGACAAAGGTTGTCAAAAATTGTCAAATGAGTGCTGATTTCAACTTGAACTTTGTGACCGATTGGTTACAATCTGAAATAGGTCAGCCAAAACCAAGTTTAAGCTCTATATAAATTTGTTGCTGTCCTTCATAACTGCCTCAGTTCTCTGAATTGTACTAATGAGATGATGCATATATTCCTCTGGTGACCTTTGACCTTGAATTAATGCCTCAGAGATTTCTTTCCTTAGGGAGATAAGGTTATCTAACTTAGGACTTAGTTTGCACTTAAGCTCTTTGGCTTTTCCCTTTATCCTTTCCTTCTCTTTTTCTAACTTCTCCAATTTTTCTTCAAATCTAGCAATTTCTCTCAATAACTGATATAGGTTCAGATGAACCAATGATATTATCATCTATATCATCTATCTCTTTTTGTACTGTGCTTATTTTCTTTTCAATATCCACTGTTAACAGATGTGTCTTGCATGTGTCCCTATATAGTTCCTTGTATTCCAAAGTTGTTTTATTCATCCCCAGTAAAAGTGTGTTAATGTGTTTTGTGCAATTCTTTATTGTTTCCTCAAAGAATTTTTCTTTTTCCTTTTCCATTTTCTCTTTGAATGTTTCCTCATTTATTTGATCAACTGTCAGTATATTACCAGTAATATATTTAGACAATGTGTCTAACTGACCTAAATAATCCTTTACATGCTCTAAATTGCATTTGGGTGCAATCATCTTAAGAATAGGAATTGTGTCATCAATTGCCTTATAGGCCAATGCATTACAATCTGTTATTTTCTTTATTGAATCCAGAAGTACTTCAGTCACATTAGTAGGTCTAAATTCTGTTAGTGAAGTACCAGATGTCTGGCCAACTACCTTTACAATTTCTATGCTTCCGGTGGGAGTAACCAATTTTCTTGAACCGACCTCTAGTGGGTCATTCTGTGTTTGCATTTCCACTAGCAATGGTTTCTATTTCTCTGTGATTGCCGGTTTCACTACCTCAATGTGTACCTATGAATCAACCAGTTTCTCAATTGGTTTCTCTGTACTATCTTCTGTCAGTATCTCTGTGTTATCCACCGTTGGTATGTTTGTTGGTTTTATTGTGCCAACATCTACACTACCAGTAATCATTCCACTATCCAGCGTTTCCACTGAATGCTCAGCTTTCTCAGCTTGTGTCTCAACCCCAATATTATCTGCCTGTGTTCCAACCTCAATATTATCTGCTAGTTGCTCAGTAGCAATATCATTTTTCTTTTCCTCTATATTCTCCTTATCAACTACAATTTTTACTTCTTGAGTGTCAATATTCATAGTGTATAAAATTTCTGACTTAGGGTTGGCATCCTCAAGTGGTGTATCCACATTCTCAGTAGCCGGTGTGCTGTCAGTTTGTACCAGTGGAGTAACCAAAGGTGGTGGTAGGTTGTCAGTCACTTTAATGTTTGGTAATCCACCTGCTTTACCTTTCCCCTTGTCTCCATCCTTCTGATAAACCTTGAAAGTTTTCTTAGGTCTGTTCAACTCTTCCTGTTTTTCCTTCTCAACAAAGAAAATGTCCCAGTTGTCTGCCGTTTCTTCTGCAATTTCATTGACTCTACCAGCCATTAGGCTTACATGCCGATGTCCACTTGCAAAAATTGGTCTATTAGCTTCACTAATTAATTCATCAATTTCTTCTACAGAGTTGATCAGATGTATAGCTAGTAGTTTTTCAATCTTTAGTTTCTTGTCAAGCTCCATAACTGCAATCCTTTTAGCATCTAACTTCCTGTACAATTCACTTAGCAAATCATCTACAACTTCTATTAATACTTTCTTGTATATATCAAGATGTAGTATTATGATATTCTCAATAATTTCCTTTTCTTCATTAGTGAATGTATTGTACAATTTGCTAACATTAGCTAAGTTACCGCCATCTGTTATCTCACTCAGTAAGTTGTCCAATGGTGGTATAACCTGTTGTTGCTTTTTCTTCTTTGGTGTCAACTTCTTTGTTGGTGGTCTCATTTCCTGTTGTTTCTGCCTTTTTGTTCTTGTTTTCTTGGGAGGAGGAGAGGGTACTGGTGAGGGTTTTCTCTTCTTATCAACTCTTTTAAACTCAACATGAATTTCACTGTCAGAGGATGTACCAACCGGTGAGAGATGTGCCTCTAGTTGTAATCCTTCTAAGTCACTTTCCTTTATTCCAGTTATGTTCATGATGTTTTCTTTTATTTCCTTAACTTGCTTAGATGCACTCCTTATGTATTTTTCTCTTCTCTTTCTCTGTTTCAATGTCTGTACACCACTTTCTATTGATTCTGCATTTCCAAAAACTTTTTCTTCCGGATCTCTAGGGGCTTCTAATAGGGCTTTAGCATAAGTTTCAATGATATTTTCATCTGCCTCATACCCCATTTCCGTTAGCCATACAGTTCTAGGAAGAAGTGCCTCCATCCATATCTCATCCTTTTTAATTACAAAACATATTTCCTTTTCATACTTGTCTACAATACTTTGTGGTAGTCTCTCTCTTGTTTTCATTTTTGCTTTGAATGTTTTGAAGTACTCTGTTATATTGTTATCCTTATCAGTGCCCATACCGGTGAAGATTTCTAGCAGTTGTTTGCCTATCAGTATATCATAACCAAAGTCTTTCTTACCAATACCGGGAACCTCCTTTGTGAGATACAACATCAGACATACTAGGAGATTGCCAAAACGAAACGTTCCTTTCTTGTCTCCTTTTATCTTTTTTAGATTATCTATTAATTCATCCTTTAACCACTCACATACATCTATTTTTGCATAACTGTTGACCATATCATATGCACTTTTAATACAAAGACTTGAAACAGAGTTGAGTTGGTTTGTATGTGTGGTTTTATAACCTAGGATCATGCTTATAAATCTGACATTCTCATCTTTAACATCATTTACTCTCAGGGATCTGCTGTCATATGTTGCTCCTGTTAATGTCATGTCAGTATTATTAGGAACCTTCTTAGTCTTAACTAACCTGCTACTGGTGGAGGGTAAACCAGTCACTACCCTAACTGCTTCTCTGGTGATTTTGCAAACAGAATCTAGCCAAAAGAATTCTCCATGAACTCTGCTAAGGACAATTCTTACTACCTCCTTAGGAAAATTAGGGATGTCCAAGATTTGCACAAAACCTAAAGTTTCAATTACCCTGTGCTTAGGTTTCACATTTCCACTTTCATCATAGATAACAGTTTTAAACATTTTCAATATTTCCTCAGAACCTAATTCCTCAATATGGCAATGAATATAGATTCTAGGGTCTTCAGCATAAGCAACACCTTTTGGAATTTTTGAAAAAGCACCTAGGGAATCATCTTGTTTCACTATCTCAGGAATGATCTTAAAAATGAGTCTAGGATGCTTCACAACTTCTACAACAATAGGGTTTGCAATAAATTCCGGAGCAAAGGAGGAAGCCATTGATAAATACCTTAATCTGCCTGATAGGTTTGAGTGCTTTAAAGAGATTGCTTCACTTCTTTGCTATGGATGCCTTCGCTTGGATTTTCACATTCTCTGAAAGTTTGAATGCTTGGTGAATTGAAAAAGAGAGAAAATCACTGATTTATAATGCATTTTCCTCCAACAATTGCATTAAATGCTCGTCGGTTAAGTGAAACTTAACACATCTACCGGTAGAGAAGAAGTCCATCTTCTCACCATCAATTGAGGGTAAACTTACATGATTTTCAACTTGTTGCAATACCCTCATAGGGTTAGTTCTCAGTTGGATGAAGAATCTCCTACCGGTGGAGTAATACTCTATTCTACCAGTGAAGGAATAGTCTCATCAACATTCTGATATATCTTTCTAATCCATTATCTTGAAAATTATTGCTTTACCTCATCAACCTTCTCTTTGCCTTTCAAACTGGGTCCTTTATTGTTTGCCGGTGAAGTATTGCTTCTACAAAATTTTGCAATATGTCCAATCTTGTTACGGGCATAACAAGTCACATTGTTCTTCTGAATAGCCTTTCCATATCCTATGTCGATTTGTGTTAGGCATTGATTAGATAAGTGCCCAAATCTTCCACAAACATAACATCTTACATTCATTCTGCAATTTTCTAAATTGTGACCAATTTTATTGCATTGGAACATTGACGAGTGGGTGCATTAATGTTCTGATTGTTTCTTGATCTACACTGATTTGCTCTATGACCATACTTGTTACAGTTAAAACATTTCCCATTAAATTTGTAAGCATTAGGTTGTCTTACCGGTTTACTGTGATCATGATTATTTGCAGTACCAGAACTTTCTCCAACTTCAAATCCAAGTCCATTAGTGTCTCCATTAGGTTTCTGACTTTTCAACATACCATCAAGTTCTTCTGAACATTTCTTGAATTTCTCTTTATGTTGATTTGCAGTAGCCAACTGATTTTCCAAAATTCCCCTTTGTCTCATAAGTTCAATTTTAGCATGTTCCATGTGAATCAAATCTGTCATCAACATATCATTTTCATGATCGAGTCTTAGATTTTCATTTCCAACATCATTGAGTCTCCTAGTCAAGTCATCTTCATTCTTCTTTCTATCTTCAATGTCTTTATAAAATCTCATAGTCATGTCTTTTATTTCATTCCTCATAGTCATGTTTTCTTGCCTCATCTTGCTTACAAGCTCATTAAGAGTTTCATTTTCATCATCATCACTTTGCATCTTCTCATGAAGTTCTTTTCTCTTATTTATAGCAATAGTGAGATTCTCTAGAAGTCCTTGAATGAATTCTTGTGTAGTCCTTAGATCATCTTCAAGTTTGATATTCTTCAATTTCTCTACATCATAGTCCACAAGAGCTCCTTCTAATTGCTTTCTTAAGTTCTCCATTTGTACTGGTGTCAGAATCTTCCTCAAGCTGTTACACTTTTGAAAATAGAGGACCAGGCTTTGATACCAATTGTCAGGATTGATGATAGTCCCAAAGATACTGAGAGGGGGAGGGGTGAATCAATATCTAACTAGTTAACAAAATATTTAACCTTATTAAGTATTTTACATTCCAAAATAGTGTACTGGTAAACAAGAATTAATGCAGTAAATAAGAATAGTAAAGACAACATACAAAACACACCATAACACAAGATGTTTAACGAGGAAACCCGGTGTGGGAAAAACCTCGGTGGGATTTGTGACCCACAATATTCACTCACTAGCCAATGAATGTATATTACTTACAAGAGGGGCCTGCACATGCAAGAAGGCTAACTACCTAGAGCTCACTGCTCAATCACAAAAGGAAGTCTCACTGACTTACAAAATGGATTATGAAAATCCAATATAATGTACTGCTACAATTCAGCATCTGCTATGCCACGTTCAATACCAGTTTAAGCTCATACAATAACCATAAACCTTATACAAAATCTTTGTTAATATTTGTTCATCACTTCTACCATGTGTCCATCCTATTTTCTATATCAAAATGATTTTCAAGATCTCATACATATATGAGTCTTATTACAATATGCCATGTCATCTTTACAAAAGATATTTACAATTAAATACAATAAACAAAACTTTATTCCTATCGGCTGGAGTGCAGGTATATATTGTTGTCACTGCCAGTGAAGTGTCTGCCGGTGATGATGCCTATTGGTGCCAGTGCCTGAAGATATCCACAAGGTTGCAGGTAAGTTGCCATCAATGACAACACCATCATTTGTCACTAGAGAGTAGAATGCCAACACATAAATTTGCTCCACAGAATCCATAGCTGTCACGTAGAAAGATCTAAGTCCATGCACAAGAAGCACAACATCAAGAAGGGAAAAACCTCAATGGCAAAAATCTCCAACCTTCTGACCAATGTGGAACCTACAAGGAACCACCCCCCAAGCTAGGAGATGTCACTAGGTCCCTACACACACTAGACCTAGGTTGACGCTTAAGACCAAAGGGACTAACACCAAGAAAGACTTCCATACACATGGACCAAACACCAATGTAATCAACAACCAAGATAGCTCCTAGAGGCCGACTAAACATCAAAACACAAGGGAATCACATGTACAAGGGAGTTTCATCACATGCCATACCAAAATAAGGCTCTAGCCTAAGGGCATGCAAAGCCATATCAACTTTTGAGAGACCAAGGGAGATTGGCTTACCATCTCCATGGTCTTATCATACTCAGCCTAAAACATCCTCCCTAGGATTGAGCCATGAGGCACTATCATTTGTTATCGTTTTAATTAACTATCTACCCATTCCCATGCATTAATTAATTATCTCTTGATTAGAATAAGGTATACTCCCTTACGCCCAAGAGGTCTGGACTTCATGCATCCTTACAAGGAACCTCATGATAGTCCATCTCCCACGACCTCAGGTGTCGTAAAGGAGCCCACTCCCTGATATGGACCCAAAATCAACATTACAAGAGGCTCTACGCTAAATAAGCAAATCTGAAATAAAACATTATACAATGCCAAATCATGCATAGAAACATACTCATGAAAGTTAAACATCAATATACAAAAGAAATGAGCCTCTTGACCAATGAAATACGTAAATCAAATCATAATGCAACTGCAACCAAATACATATAAACCCAACAAGACCTTCACACTTGCTGTCCTTAAAATCAACAACATAAGTAAACTAACTTCCATGGCAAAACATCATGGGACATATCCAAATAACAATACAAGTCTTGCATCCAAGCAAAGGCGTCAAAATTGAAATTAAAATCAATTTGAAACACAACACACACAAGACAACCCGTGGTACCAAAACACAACATAACATAACACATAAAATGACATCCACAAAAAAAGATAATAAATCAAGTTGGGGCAGAATTTACATTACACTTGGCCTACGCTGTAACTTGTGGGCTTCGCCCCAATTCACAACGAAACATATAATCGAAACCTTAAATTTGCATACAACCATTACATGGACTCATATGCTTAGCAATAAAATAGTCAAATAAACATTATATTACAACATTCAAAATTACATAGAACACACACACACACACAGAGATATATATATATATATATATGTTTATGGTGAAAATGGATAACAATAATAACAAAATTGAAAGGCTAAATGAATTCAACCACCAAACCCTAGCCTAACAACAACAAAGATCCACCATAACATATGAAGATTACCTAAGACAATGCAAATCAAATGAAATCACAAAGATTATACCATTACATGTCCAATAGGGTTTTTGATCTCCATTCTTCCTATCTCCATTGATCTTGCTTGATATATTTTCTCTCAGATTTTATGTGCACAAGAGCTCAACAAAGAACGGAATGTGGTTGCAAGTAGGATCATAGTGTAGCCACGTCCTCAAGATTGTCGATTAGGGTTTGATAATGAAGGAAGCCTCTCCTTAAATAGAAGACACAATATGAAATGGAGGGATAAGATTGAGAGGTATAAAAAGGAGGTCGGCTAGGATTAGAGGGTAGGTAGAAGAAATAATAAAATAATGAAAGAGGTAGGTAGTGTAGGAATTAATAGATGAATGACATGTGTCATGTGTAGAAAAAGGCTAATGAATTAATTAAATAAATAAAGATTTATTTAATTAATAGAAGAAGTGGGATCAATTAAATAAATAAGATATTTATTTAATTTAGGAAAAGGATAATTTAAATAAATAAATGTATTTATTTAAATGAGAAATAAGGCTAGAAGAGGATAAATAAATAAATAAAATAAATAAAGATTTATTTAATTAATAGAAGAATTAGGCTTATATAATTAAATAAATAAAATATTTATTTAATTAGACATGACAATTTTGAGTGTCTACAATATATATATACACACACACACAAATCTGCCCAACACACTAATGATGACTGACAAGTATATCGAATCCATCGAAAGGGGTGTTTAACCCCATTGAATATGAAAACTACCGAATAGCAACAATACTAGATAACTCTCAGCACCAAATTGTGGTGCGACTGCTGTGTTATGCATGTGGTGCGGCTGCCGTGTTATGCACCCACCATGACATGGGTGGTGTAGTGCACACACCACATTATTGGTGGTGCTGCTGCACTCCCCCAATGCTGTGGGTGGTGCTAAGCACGCACCAGGACATGGTGGTGCTTCTGCACACCCTATATCGTGGATGGTGCTTGCACCACCACAACATGGTTGGTATAGCACAATACCATGTCATGGGGTGGTTCCTTGCACCACCATGACATGGGTGGTGCCACAACACCCACCATGTCATGGAGTATTGCCTTGTACCACCACGAAATGGGTGGTGCTGTTGCACCCCCATCCTGTGGGGTGGTGTGTTGCACCAAACCCACGATGTGGGTTTTATAAACAACAACAAACAAAAATAAAAGAATAGGGGTGGGGGGTGGCATTAATAAAAATTAACAGCCCATGGAACAAAATAAACATGGGTGCATAATGAATCAATCTGCCCTATCAAATTTTAAAACAACAATGATTTTACTATGGTAAACAGATAAATTCAAAACTCAAACCCATTAAACATGAGTAAAATAATATGCAATTGAAACACATTTACCAGGTATTTCTCAATCATCCAAAAAACAATTTACACCCAGTAGGGTAAAAGAAAGCCCTTAATTTCCCAATTTCATCAATTCAAAACTTGAACAAAGAAACCATAACCAATTTACAAATTTCATATACAGTGTATTCACCCAATTACCATTAAAATTATCGGAAACACACACATGACAACAACACCCCCCAATAATTTCAATTCACATTACAAGGCATAAACCCCATAGTCATAGAGCATGCATATCAAGTATTTTTTTTAAAAATTTGAAAACATAGAGAGGGGAAAAGAAAACAGAGACCAACCTCTTCCCTGTGTGATGGAAGATAAATCTCTGATTTAGAGCTTGCTCACTACTTCCAACAACAACAACATTTCAAGATCCAAAATAAAATTCCAAGCCAAAGATCTGCAGACCAAAATCCTCAATTGCCCAAGTTGCCAGTAGACCAAAAATGAATGCTGAAGAGAAATTTGCAAAAGAAGGAGCTCCCCCAAAAAATATTTTTTCACGACAAGCATATAAAAGCCAAAGAGAAATAATGAAACCCTAGCCTTCTCATTAGCCAATAAGAGTATTTCATTTGAAATATATTTCCCTCTTCACTAAGCAATATAATAAACTTATATATACACATATATATTTTCATTATCAAGATAATCAAAGCATTATTAAAACATTACAAGATAATAAGTAAGGTAATTATTTATTATTTACCCTTATCATTATAATTATTTCTAATTACTCAAAATGTCACTATTAATAAAATCATCTAAATAATCAACCCATGATAATTAAATAAAAATTAAATTTTAATATTAGATAAATAAAATAATTAAAATAAACAAACAAATAATTAAATAAAGGTTACAATCACCAATAAATAAATAAAATCAATAAAGAAAGATAATTAAATAATTCAATAAATCAAATCACTAAAGGCATTAATTATTAAATAAAATCTCAATTAAATATTAACTTAAATTCAATCGCGAGAATAATTAAAAATCGTTAAATCGTAATAAATTAAAATAACACTACTACTAATAAAATCATAAATTATTATCAAATAGTTACTCAATCAAAATAAACCATCACTAATCAATAAATCACGATTAAATAATTAATCTATCACTATAGTCAATAAACCACAATTCAAATAAATTAAATAAGTAAATAATCAAACTCACCATGGCACATACTCACAAATCATGACGACCGACATGACATGGCAAAATTTGCCAAGATTGACGACAGTACTCAATGACAACCTAGACCTAGAGTGTGGGTAGGGAATCGGTGACACCTTCGAACCACATATTACCATTGGGAAGAGACACACTCGCACCTATAAAGCTAGGGGTGCTCGCACCTGATTGCCCGGGATGAATGAATGTCTTAGTACTTGCAACCCTGCAGCCACAATGAAGATATATGTGCACACACACACACACACATAAATACATACAAAACAAGCAGGTGGAGGGATATCACAATGACACATCCCGCTTGCAATGAGTGTTGTGACGTTGATCCCCCACGAAGACAATCAAACAGTGAACATATAAATCATGAAACATCGCATCATAAGTAAATCAAATTAGGGTTAGTGTGTCCATTCCAATTGAAGCACAATCCATAAAATCTATCAAAGCACATGATAACTAGAATGCCATTACTAACCATCTAGGAATCATAACTAGTCATGAGCACAATCAATAACATCAATAGTATTAGGTCATGTAATGTCTATCATCAAAATCATCAACTGAGAACATAAATAGTCATAATCAATATCCATGCATGAAATAAATCAAATCATATCCATCTCACAAAATAAAGGTCTGATCAAGTCAATCCAAAATGAAACAAGAGTCTACTCAAGAGTGGGCACTACAGTGTGACTATTTGAAAGGTTGCACATCTTCCTAGGGAGACTATGTAACACCATGCTAAGGAACCTTATAGGACAACAAATATCCAAGCAAATCAACATAGCAATATTTTTAAAAATAATTTGCATTACAATCATAAATTCATCATGGAATTAACTATAACAAATGCACAAGTGGAAGATAAAAATTCACATAAACTAAGCCCTCTTGCGGGTTCCCTAACGTCGCTGCCGAGCAACACTCCTAAACATGAACTAAGAAACTTAAACCATAATGAAATAATAATAACATTACATAAAGTAAGGCCATATACACCTATCACTAGGTTCATTTTAAACACCAAACTAAGTGTTCCTATGATAACCTTTTTGCATAAGATATGATTAAACATCCATCCACATAAGAATAGTCAATACCAATACCAGATCATATAAACACTACTATAGGATTCTATTGCTTTTTGATTACATTTAATTAAATTACATCAATCTCCCTAAGGAGTGTCCAAAATACAATAATAATGATACAATTACAATGATTTCCAATGATACATATCATCTACTAATGTAATAATTGAATAATCTGCATCAAGAATAAAGAGATACTAGTAAGAAGATACAAGATCCATCTGATGTACACGAACAAGTCCAACAGTTCCCAATGGAGGTTGGCAACAACCAAATGACCATGTGGAATTGTTAGGTCCACCTCACTGTGCTTTGGAGATAGAAACTAAGCCACACATACACAGGCAAACTAGGCCAACTTGCAAACACAACACCATACCAAGGTAACCAAATATACACAAGGATAAGTAAGTTACTCAGCAAGGTTCCACCATAGGCTTCTAACACAACCACATAGGATAGGGTCTTAAGATACAAATAGGAAAGAGTGTCATCACATAGCTACAACATGGGTTACCCTAACAATCTCTCTAGACCTTGACCTTGATTGATAACTCATGTGGAACCAAACAATCCTTTCATGAAGACAAGGAAGTTTGATCATGCCCGATCAACGTTCCTAGAATATAAAAGCCTTCCCAATCCCATCCTTAGTTTGTACAAGTACTCAAGGCCTTGGGTGGGACACCATAAATATCTTGTTTAATGTGTATTACCCCCCGATTTATTTATTAGGTTATCACTTGTTTAAGGAATTCTCAATGTGTTACCTTGGCAACCACTTGAGGGCCCCAACCACTCCCCGTAACTTGCACCTAGACAAATCTAACCTAGGGTTTAATTATAAGGAAGGACATGCATAAAAAACATAAGTCTCTCAAATGAACCATACATGAATCCATGGTCTAAAAACTAAATCAAATTCATACATAAAGCCTTCCTAACCTTATCCAACAAGATACATCATGCATAGTTTCCAATGCAATAACAAATGAGCCTCTTCACAACCAAGCATTGATAAACATATGTAAACTTGAATTAACTCAAATCAAGCCATACAGACTCCCAAACACACAAAAAAATGAGTCCAAACCCATATCAAGCCTTTAGAACTCACTCGAAAACCCCATACTGATCAACATGGCCAAATAGGCACAAAACTCAACTCTTGCGCAGTTGGCCTTGTAACTGCATAGTCAGGGCTTCAAACTGCATAGTTGAGGCTTTAGCCTATGTAGTTCAGAGTCCTTTCCATGCAGTTCAAGGCTCCCATTGTACAATCGATCCTTGTAACTATGCAGCTAGACTAAAACCAATGCAGTTGAGAAAGAGGGTCTTCAAGCTCCAAATTGGGCATCAATTTGGTCTTGGAAGTGAAATCAGGTGAAGACCCATTTGAGGGGTTCTTGATTCCCTTCTATTAAAATATTTAATTTCCCCCAAAGACACAACAAAAGAATACAAAACTCAAAACTCTAAAAATAATCACTTTAAAACTCAAGAAAAATATAACATTTCAAAGCGAAAACTAAAAGTCCATAGCTAGAAGTTAGACCTACTTCTAGATTCAAACAAAGGAAATTAAATGCATCATATTTCCATTTCCAAAGAAAATAAACAGAAATATAACATAGATGGTTATAAAACCTACCTTGAGTCCTGTGAAGACAAAAAGAATGGAGAAGAAAGGAGGAAGGAAGCACACAATCAATCCACGAACAACCAGGAGTTTCCAACTAGTAAGGAAGCCAAAATGCAGCAATAATCCTCTAGGAAAACCCTCTACTAACACACAAATCCAATCTCCCAAAATATCTCCAAAATCGTCTCTCCACAAGCAAGCAAATACATCCAAAAACCATCTCCAAAACTCACAAATTCATTCTCACAAAATTCTCTAAAAAACATCCATAAAAAACTCCAACCTTTTTTTTCCTCTAAAAAACCAATAATCAAATAATAAATTCCCTCACACAATCATGTATCGGAATTCACAACCAACCTCCAAAAAGAAAAGTACAAAAATCACCCATAAATGAAATAATTAAACTCACAAAAAACATAACCAACTCCCACCAGTAGTTATAAATAAATATCAATAATAAATGCATAAAATTCACCCCCCTCCAAAATAATTACTCGAGTGAAAATACAAATTAATTTTTTTTTTCAATAAAAGTGTACATGCCACTAAACTATATTTTATTAATATTGAATTTTTTTGTTTACAATAGGTTCAAAGGGCATACCGACAGGAAAGAAACCACAAGAAAGCCTCCGGTTGCAGCCCAAAAAAGCAAAAATTAAATAACCCGAATAACCCAATTACAAAATCAGTCTGCAATCGACCACCCATTACATAGCTTTAGAGATATACATATCAAGATGTCGACAACAGATAAGAGAGAACCATACAACCTCAATAGGTCATGCAACCATAAAATTTGATCTGTAGAAGCAACCTCATAGCAAATAACCAGGCCGCATCAAAGCTTCTCAAGATCGCAAAAAATTGAACAATTCATCAGTTAAAAGCCTATATAAAAAAGATATTAACCAAAAGATACCTGCATAGAGTAATTAAGTTAGAAACCAAGAGCTTGAGCTCTCATTAGGAGGCTCCCTATCCTGTCTCAAAGGAGGGACAATTTGCAAGGGGAATTCCAGCTATGGAGGTGCTGAAGCCAAAAAGCCAAAAGAGAGCAGGGAATGTAAACCCATAAGGACAACTAAAGCCTTATCCACAAACTGAGGAGGAACCCAATCTATTAAGATTTCAAATGATTTCAAAGTATCCCCCAGTCTATCACATATTAAACCCATTCTCAATTCAAACAATAATTCCCCACACCGCCCATTGTCCAAAAGATCAGAATGAGGAAGAAAGTCCCCATAATAAAAACAACCCAGCTCAAAATGATAGCTATTTAGTGCAGACCTAACAAGCTCCCAAGTGCATATCGAGGGAGGAATGAACATAGAAACCAAGAGTTGGAGTAAACCCTCATCAAGCAAAATGTCATGGTAAACAGTAGGATTCAGAAATGATATCGGCTTTTAAAGACATCAGCCAACAAAAATGTGAGCGAGAAGAACCACAACACTTCATGATTACAAATGAAGGCAATGAGCAAGAATAAAACTCATGAGATATAACAACAAAAATGAAAACATAATATCCAAAAACTTCTCACGGTGCTAGCAGCAGAAAAGCAGTACATAAAATCCCATCTGATGCAAGTAAAGAAATGCTTACCCAAACATGATCACAACACAAGTACCATGACATATCGCTTCAAATAAGCAATCCCTCTGTACAACACAAATCAATCAAAGCACATAAAGTACTCATGCAAATTCAAACTGAAAAGACCATGCCCAAAAATGAACGCTGACATGCCGCCACCCTAAAACCATGTAGGGTAACCACCCTTGCTACCTATGTTAGATCATAAACATACTTTATAGATAAAAATAATTTCTCACCTACAAAGCATACTTGCCACCTGAACATATCCAGTAAACATGACTGCCTCCAAAGGAAGAAGGGCATGAAAATTTCAAAATTACCATATAAAAGGAGGAACGCCAAGTCTTAGTGTAGATATTTCAGAACCAAAGCAGGAATCTCTTTCATGCTTACATTACACAAGTTGGCATTCCTGTCTATAGCTAGATTTGCCAAGAAATCCACAATTCTATTTATTTCTCTATAACAATGAGAAATCAAGAAGGAATAAAAAAACTCTAACTGTTGTAAAATATGATCTAGAACATATTGCAATTGCCAACAATTAGATTTCTTCTTCATAACACTTTGTACGATCACCATCGAATCCCCTTCTATTACAAGATCCTTAATTCCTAGGGATATAGCCATATCCAAGCCTAGAGACAAGGCATTAAACTCTGCAAAATTATTAGTCTTATGCCCAATGGCATGGCACGTAGCCTGAACAAAGTTTGCATGATGATCAAAAATCACCATACCTACCCCTGCCAAACCAGGATTCCCGCAAGAAGCACCATCAAAATTCAATTTAAAGTGGCCATGAGGAGAGGGATTCCAGATAGCCAAATTTCTCTTGATTAAAGCATCATTCTTTTTCAAAATTGACCCATGAGAAGGTAGGATAGATAACAACTTCCAAACCCTAGACACCCTACTATCCCTATGCGAGAAAGAGGTAAGATTCTCTAGGTTCTTGTAGATATGAGACAAGGAAACTTCCGAAATGGAAGAGTCAATTTTCAATAAAATCTCTTCAAGAGAAGAACTTGTTTTTTTAAAGATCCTGTTATTTCGTTCTAACCAAATATTCCAAATTAAAATAGATGGAGAGATAATCCAAAGGCAAGCATAGAAAGATGAGGCAAATAGAAATGGCCAAGATCTAAAATGAGATATAAGATCTTTTCCTATAAAAAAAGTCAAATTCAATTTATCAAACAACCATTGCCAGCATTGATATACAAATTCACAATGAAGGAAAAGATGGGAGGAGGATTCCAAATTTTTATTGCATAACACACAAGGAAAAACAACAGTGATACCAAGTCTATCCAAATGCATGCCTGTAAGGACCCTGTCCTGAACTACTAACCAGGAAAAAGCACCAGCTTTTGGTAGATAGGTCAAATGCCAAAAAAGTTTCTGTGGCCAAGAAGATAAATCTTTCACAGACATAAGAGAATTATATCCATCTTTGACCGTATATTTACCAAAGATATTCTTTGTCCAAACAAGTTCATCTTCAGAATCAAAAAGTATAATCATTTTTTCTCCCAAAACCTTAGCAAAATGCTTTTTAAGATCTTGATCAACATCTTAAAACTCAATGGATTTCCACTTAGCCATCTTAAGATTACCACTGTATACTATCTCAAAGTAGTCTGCCACAAAGACCCCCCAAAGGGAAGAAAGAATAGATATCAGAGGGGACCAGTCCCTTATATTTAGTAATGGAGTGTGACCATTCCACACCTCATCCCAAAATATTCTAACCTTCTTCCCATTATGAACAATCCAAGAGAGATGTGGCAAAATAACATTCCTACATTTGCATATGAAGTTCCACATTACCGAACCTGAAGGTAAATTTGAAATTTGAAAAATATACTCTCTAGGGCCATTATTAAGGTATTTTGCAAACATAATTTGTGCCCAAAAAGAATCAGGATGCTCATACAACTTCCAAACCAAATTAGCTCCAATGGCCAGATTATGATTTTCCAAGTTCCTAATACTTGTACCCCTAAGATCCTTAGGCAAACAAACTTTATCTTAGGCTACTAGGGGGAGTTTTTTCCTCCCATTTTTATTACTACTCCAGAGGAAGGACCTAAGAGTATCCTGCAAGCTCACAATCATAGATTTTGGAGATTTTAACACTGACATAAGGTAAATGGGAACTTTCAACACAGATTTAATAAGAACGGTTTTCCCAGTAAGGCTTAACCATCTGTGATTCCAAGATAAGATTCTCTTTGAAATCATAGAAATAAGCTTATCCCAAAAGGTTAATTTGTCTTGTTTAATGAAGAAAGGTATACCAAGATACGTACATGGGAGGTTACTAGGTTCAAAACCCCAAAAGGAATGGAATCTATGCTAAACTAACTTTGATGCATTAAGGAAGAATATTTTTGACTTCTCAATATTAACTTTTTGACCTGAAAATGCAACATACTTTTGGATAATTCCATTTATAGTAGTTGCCTCCCTCAAATAAGCCTGACCAAATAACAATGTATCATCTACAAATAAACAATGAGAAATAGAAACTAGAACCCCCTGAATCATTACCCCCTTCCAAAGCCCTTTCAATTTCGCAGCCTTAATAGCCCAACTAAAGGACTCAGCTAAAATCATAAACAGAAAAGGGGACAATGGATCTGCCTACCTCAATCCTCTAGAAGAAGAGAAAAAACCACAAGGGGAACCATTAATTAAAATCGAGAAGCTTGCAGAAGAGATGCAAGCATTGATCCATTGACCCAAGCCTTAGAAAACCCTAGCTTCTCAAGAAGAAGACCTAAACCCCCCCATTCAACCCTATCATAAGCCTTCATCATGTCCAATTTAAGTATCATGGATGGGAACTTCTGAATGGAAATAGAATGCAACACCTCGTGAGCCACAATAGCTCCCTCCACTATTTCCCTACAGGGCACAAAGCCACCTTGCTCCAAAGAGATAATTTTGGGAAGAATTTTAGCTAAACGAAGGGAAATTGCCTTAGTAAAATTTTTAGACAAAGTGTTGCATAAAGCAATAGGACAAAAATTAGCAAAAGTCTTAGTAACCTCTTTTTTAGGAATAATTGTTAGGATTCCCATAGATACTGAGAGGGGGGGGGGGGGTGAATCAGTTCTTAACTTAAAACATGTAGAGCATATTAATATTGCATACCGGTAAATAGAAAGTAATGCAATAAACGAAGATAAAAGCAACCATGAAAATCACACCATAACACCATAAATCCAGTGTCTTGTACTGCTTCAAAATTGCATCTACTATGCCAAATCCAATACCGATTTTTGCTCTGCTTCTTACATAAACCCTTAACCTATAATTCACATAATAGGTCTGCCTTATTTCACCTAATTACATTCCTCCATGCATGCCTAATTGTTATACAATGATCTCTTATATATATGAGTCATTTTACAATTTGCCAAGTCGGCTTACAATGATTTTACAATAATAAACAAAACAAATTACAAACAAAATTCCTTTCGGCCTCTGTGCCGGTATGCTTCCTTTCACTGCCGGTGCTAGTGGTCTGTGTGCTAGTGTAGAATCTAATCTTGCTAGTGCCAGTGGATTGTCTTGTCGGTGTCATAGGATTGTAAGGTTGCCATCAATGGCAAAACCTTCAATCACCTACAATGTCTCATTGGAGTGTGCATTTACCAACAATAATAGCAATAAAAGTATTGTTAAGTTCTTTTAAAATTGACCTATTTCTCCTAGCCTCTTCAAGAGCCAATAGAACATCTTTACCCACAAAGTCCCAACACTTCTAAAAAAATAAAATCTTTCTGGGTGTCTCCAACTGTTCTCTCTCGAGTCAAGACTTGAACCAATCCAATCAGCTCGATGAGGGGAGAACAAACAATAGAGAATAGTTTGAATAGATTCGAATAGTATTGAATGCCCTACTATCCTATCCCGATCTCCTGGTCAATGCTACCAAATTCCTTCCCTTTCTCCTAGCATTGGTCAGGGGAGAAAGTCTCTTTCTTTAGGTAGACCTAAAAAGTCTAGTTCGACTCCATTGAAGGGTAAACATAAAAAAGGGTAAGCACCCAATGACCAGTCCTCCTGTGACTAGGTCAGGGGAGAAAGTCTCTTTCTTTAGGTAGACCTAAAAAGTCTAGTTCAACTCCATTGAAGGGTAAACATAAAAAAGGGTAAGCACCCAATGACCAGTCCTCCTGTGACTAGGTCAGGGGCTGTAAAGAGAAATCTACAAAGTTGCTTTGGAGATAGAAAAAAATCTCTGGACATTGAGAAGAGGGGATCTTCGGCCTTCCCTCGAGGACAATGAAGATTATTTCCTGGAATGTTAGGGGCTTAAATGCCCCTAACAAGAGACACTTGATTAAATCCCAGATGGATTTAATTAAGTGTGATATCTTTATGTTGCAGGAGACTAAATTGTCAAAGGCTTCTGCTGATGTGCTCTTTTCATCTTGGAAAAGGTGGAATTTTGTTTCTTGCTCAGCTTGTGGAGCTTCATGAGGTTTAACATTATTATGGAATAATTATAATATTGATGTGCAATTAGTAACATCGACTGCAAATTGGATGTTCTTTTTGTTTATTAGTAAGATTTCTAAGGTTAAGGTATGGTTATTCAATGTTTATGCTCCCTTTGGGATCCAAGAGAAAAGTAAGTTATGGTGTGATTTGAAAAGGATTGCCTTCCCCTTTGAAGCAGGGGTCTTTAGTCATTTTTGGGGGAGATTTTAATGCAATCATAGATTCAAGTGAGAAAAGTGGAGGAGTTTTACTGAATAAAAGAACTATGGAAGACTTTGGGAATTTTATCTTTGAAATGGGTCTTTTTGATTGTAAATCTCAAAATGGGGTTTTTACTTGGACAAATATGAGAAGGGACTTTTCTCAAATAGCAGAAAGACTAGATCGGTTCTTGCTTTCAGAAAATTGGTTAGAGTCAGATTTTGAGTTTTTCTCCTCTATTCCGCCTCTGTCAGGTTCTGACCATTTTCCGATTTCCCTTGCTATTTTGGAGGTTAAAGCTTCTTTTAAGTCTTGTTTTAATTTTAAACCCATGTGGTTCAGGGATTCTTCCTTCTTGCCCCTCCTTAGGAAATGGTGGGACTCTGCTCCTTTCTGTCCAGGGTCTCGAATGTTTCAAATTGTCAAGAAGCTTAGCTTCTTGAAGTTGAATATTAGAGAGTGGAATTATTCACATTTCAAAAACATTTTTCATGAGAAACAGAGAATTTAGGATATGATTGAATGTCTAAATAGGTATGTGCTTGACCATGGTATGGTTCCACATGTATTTGATGAATTAAAATCTTTAAGATTAGAAATTGAGGAAGTATTAGCTAGGGAAGAAACATATTGGAGGCAAAAATCTAGAGAAGTTTGGCTCTTAGATGGGGATAGAAATACAAAGTTCTTTCACTCTTCCAATAAGTTAAAAAAAAGCAGAAATAGGATATCTTGTATAGAGGATCCCAATGGGAAATTTCTTACAGAATCAGAGGACATTTCTTTAGAGGCAGTTAATTTTTTCAAATTTTTATTATCCTCGGAGGGTGGTTATTTTTCAAATGATTTAATTTCTGACATTCCCTCCTTAGTGTCCCTTGAGAATAATAGGATGTTGATGTCTCCTTTTTCATTAGAAGAAGTCAATAAATTAATTATTACTCCACCACAACAAATGCATTTAAAAATATTGATATATGCTCATAAATCACAAATTATAATAATATTAATATAGGCCATCAATATCATAATAATATACTATTGATAATATTAATGATAATAATAAGAATAATAATAATAATCATAAGTACTCACATCATAGATGATATTACCAAATCATAAATATTATAAAAAAATACAACACATGAATCCACATGAACATAGCCAAGATAAGAAACATCATTCACCACATAAACAAGGCAAACTGACTCAAGTATATGATCATTGCCTTTATGGCAATTCAAACAATTAATATCAAGACTAAAGATGATTTTCCTAATATAGGACAATGGCCAGGGATAGGTCAACTTGAACCTTTATGCTATCTCCATTACCACCATTGGGGATTGTTAGGCACACTCAGACTTGTGAAGCCAAGTGGAGTTGATGTCTAGTATGTGGATCACTAAACACAAAACACTTGAAGAACACATATATCCATATATACATCTGACAAATAACATTAGTAACCATAATCAATCCTCAAATAGAATAATCAAAACATATGTTAGTACATCATAACATACTACATCATCTAGCATATAGCCATCAAGAGATCATAATCATAAAACCTTAATATCATCATAAGTCCTCATGAGCATAAAATATCATAAACATCAATATGTCCTAAATCAAAGAAACATCATGAATAGTCCATCAACATGAATCAAATAAATTTGTCCACACACTGATCCAAAAGATAACCACACACACATAGAAGCAACCATGAATCCAACAAAAGAAAACATAGGAAGCAACCATGAAAGAGTATTAAATCCTCCCCCTAGAACTAGGCTTACTCTTGGAAGCCTAGAAATAGCTAGGGGTAGAAATCTCTCAATCTTGAAAAGAATCCTCCCATGTGGTTGAATCCTCATCATTTGGGTCCCATTGAATCCTTGCCTGATCTATGTCTCAACCCTTGATGGCCAGCCTCTCATGTTGCAAAATGCATATGGGCTCCAAAGAAAGCTGCTCATCCTCGATCTACAAAGTGTTCCAATCAAGTACATGGGTCACATCTAGAATATACCGTCTAAGAACATAAACATGTAAAAAAACATAGATGCGAGATAATCTTGGCAACAAATAAAGATGGTAGGCTATAGGACCTATTCTCTCCAAAATCTCAAAAGGCCCAACAAACCATGGTGCCAACTTTGAACCCTTTCCATAATAGATCAGACCCTTTCGTGGGTGCACTCTCAAGAACACATGATCACCAATTGAGAATTGGTGATCCACCCTATGAGCATTGGGGTACTTCTTCTGTCGATCTTGAGCTGCAACCTAAACCTTACAAATGTGATCCACCTGTTGTTCCATCTCTTGAAGCATCTTAGGACCCAAAAGAACTCAATCCTCTAAATGATCCCAACTCAAAATTATTTAAATGATTATAGACTGTGAAAACTAATCTTTAAACAAATTTTTTTATTCACAATGTTCATTTTTAACACAATGCCGTGAAATTATTTAAATGTTTACCCTACTTATGAAATGGGACAATAAAAAGACTATGATATATGTGATAAGTTTAAATCTCATATAATGTTGTAGTCAAGTAGTTACTTACATGTGAAACTCAAAGTTTTCATGTTTCATTAAATGTTCAAACCCATTGGTTCATAGGAAGCAAAATTTTAGAGCATATAGGGACTTGGAACTTAAAAACAATCTCAATTTTCACTTCAACATCCACACCTTGCTTGGTTGATCAAGAATTAAGGTATCAAGAAGTCATGTGAATACAATAACTCCAATAAAATCTAATGTTTATGGTAAAAATGGAAATAACAATATTGAAAGACTAAATGAATTCAACCACAAAACGCTAGCCTAACAACAACAAAGATCCACCATAACATATGAAGATTACCTAAGACAATGAAAATCAAATGAAATCACAAAGATTATACCATCACATGTCCAATAGGGTTTGGATCTCCATTCTTCTTATCTCCATTGATCTTGCTTGATATATTTGCTCTCAAATTTTATGTGTGCACAAGAGCTCAACAAAGAACGAAAATGTGGTTGATAGCTAGATCGCATATGAAAGCTCAAAAGCGTAGTTAGGGTTGATAATTAAGGAAGAATCTCCTTATATAGAAGACACTATAATAAATGGAGGGATAAGATTGAGAGGTGTAAAAGATAAATGGTCGGCTAAGATTAGAGGGTACGTAGAGGAAATAATAAAATAATGAGAGGGTAGGTAGTGTAGGAGTTAAGAGATGAATGACATGTGTTTGAATAGAAAAGGTTAATGAATTAATTAAATAAATAAAGATTTATTTAATTAATAGAAGAAGTGGGATCAATTAAATAAATAAAAGTATTTATTTAATTTAGGAAAAGGATGATTTAAATAAATAAAAGTATTTATTTAAATGAGAAATAAGGCTAGAAAAGGATAAATGATTTAATTAAATAAATAAAGCTTTATTTAATTAATAGAAGAATTAGGCTTAAACAATTAAATAAATAAATATTTATTTAATTAGATAGGACAATTTTAGGTGTCTACATTTTGCCCCTCTTTGAGACAATGCAGCTTGTCGTGTTGTTTCAAAGAAGATAAGATGAATTGATGCAAAGTTTCCCCAAGATGGGAATGATATGCCCCCTCGAGAGATTGGATGAAAAATGTCTGAAAAGATCACAAACAATCTCTTGATAAGAAAGAAAGGCTAGAAAGGATTGACTAGATAGGATGGAGTGACAGAGTCACGGGATAAAGAAGACTGACTCGGGAAACGAGGGACAGGGTAGTCTATAAGATAAACTACAAGGGAAAACATCCTCATTGTCATCCACACACCTAAGAGATTTGAGTGCAGAGAGAGCAAAGAGCAGTCAATAGTCAGTAGCGATGGCATTGGTGCATATATTCGATCGTGTTCACCGATATTAGAGGCAGCAGATGTAGGAGAGCTAGTAAGTACCACAAAACCTCCTTGTACCTTGTTGCATTAATTGTTGTCATAAATGTATGTTAGGTAGGTCAATAAATGCATATTAGGTATGTTTTAGAAATGTGTCAAGTGGGGAAAAGTCATGAAGGTGCGTCTGCATTGGTGCTAGGCATGTCTGGGTAGAATAGGTGCGTCTGCGTTGGTGCCAGGTGCATTTGTGATTGTAATAGAGTCTATGTTCAATGCAAGTGCGTCTGTGTCTTGCAGGCGTGTTTGTGAAGTACATGTGCGTCTGGGTATAACAGAGGTACATCTATGTGATACAGGTGCATCTGTGCAAAGAAGGCACGTATGAGAAGTATGCAAGTGCGTTTGTGTCTTCAAGGTTGAATCGACAATTCTGTGATAAACATACACTGTTGATTGGATAAGCTATTGAGAGGATACACTCAAGCAGGTCCTCTAGGAAAGACTAGGATAACAGATAGGGCTAGGATTGACAATCCTGTGATAGAACATACGTTGCCAATCAGGAAACTACTTAAGAGGATACACTCAAGCAGAGGCCCTAGGATAGGATAGATCGAGGCACTTTGTGATGAATAGGGAGTACCACTAGAAATTGACAATTCTGTGATAGAAAATACGTTGTCAACTAGATTAGGCTAGAATTGACAATTCTATGATAGACATACATTGTCAATTGGATAAGCTACTCAAGAGGATACACTCAAGTAGGTTCCCTAGGAAATATGATAGATCGAGGCACTTTGTGATGAATAGGGAGTACCAAAGAAATTGACAATTCTATGATAGAACATACGTTGCCAATTGGATTAGGCTAGAATTGACAATTCTATGATAGAACATACGTTGTCAATTGGATAAGCTACTCAAGAGGATACACTCAAGTATGTGCCCTAGAAGATAGGATCAAAGTAGCACTTTGTGATGAACAGGGAATGCCACTTGGATAGAGTTCCATATGATAGATATAAGCACTAGGGTAAAAAGCAACACTTTGTCATGAACATGGAGTACCACTAGGATTGACATAGTTGATTTGCTTGAATGTAGGAGGACCTACTGATGCTGGAGTTACGAGAGAGATTCCCTTCGACTCAAGAGTTTATGACCAGAGCTGACATTTGAGGATAGAGTAGCAGTTGAGGTCATGGGACTGTGATATATTCTATATGTGCCTGAGTTTCGGGTGAACATGGGTTTGCTAACTACATTAGCTGAGAGATGGCACTCAGAGACATGTACGTTTCATTTGCTGATGGGTGAGATGATAGTCACCTTGGAGGATGTATACATGATACTGAGGATACCATCGATGGGGAGTTAGTTCCTTACGATCGAGATAGAGACATGGATGCACTGACACGAGTGTTTTAGGATCCAGGACTGGAGATGAGAGATGGACATGTGGCTTGGGATACCATGACACATACAAGATTGGTGCTACCAATGGTGTTGATAGGAGTGATTAGTGGGTTCCTGTGTTTGGACAGGGTGACACAAGGGTTGATTGTGGGATGGGGGAGGACTTTGGAGACATTGGTGACTGAGAACACCAAGTTTGCATGGGGGCTATGTCTGCTAGCACACTTGTATTGTGAGCTGGATCAGTTTGTATATCATGGATCAATAGGATTGGGATGTGGAGTGACACTGTTGCAGGTATGGGCATATGAGCATTTGCCGGTTACATGTCTGATACACTTTAGGGGTAGAGGACATGGGTGTAGCTATGTTAATTTGTATGATATGATTACTTCACAGCCATGGATTGGGAGGCTAGAGAATTGGCGTTGGGTTATGGATGAGATAGATAGTGTGGTATGGAGGCCATACCGGGACTGTGAGGAGTGTGAGGATGATGCAGTGGAGCTACCATATGTATTCCGAAGTAGCTATCTGATCAATTGGACACCATATGTTATTGAGCGACAGTTGATTGATATAGTATGCAGGCAATTTGGCAGGATACAACAAATGCCACGTGGCTCTGGGATGTATGCACGAATAGTGAGGGATCAGGTACATTTGGGTCCACTATTGTTGTATGATCAGGTAGTGACACAGCTATAGGAGATGGTTCCCATGCCTTGGGATATATGGGAAAATGTGCAGGATGTAGGGATGGATGCAAAGTACATTGCATATTGGGCAGAGCATCCATTTCCATGGCTGATGGATCCGGGGGAACCGATAGAGGGAGACAGTGGAGGTGATGGTGGAGGTAGAGGTCGATGATGGAGATGAGGTGCAGTGATAGAGAGGAGAGTGGCTCAGAGGAGAGAGGGTGGAGAGGAAAGATAGGCTCAACAGGCTCATGTAGTGAGGGGTAGAGGTGGATTGCCATTACAGGTGCTAGCAGCACAGGTTGCCAGACAAGTACAGGCTCCTAGACAGGGACAAGGACAGGACCAACCATAGGAGAAACCACATGGACAGGGTGAGGGGAGAGAGGAGGAGGATGAGCTACTATCCTTGAGGGAGATTTGCTAGGGATAGGCAGATGAGATTCAAGATCTGGAGAGGGATACAACTAGACTCAGGAGACAACTAAGGGACATTGAGCAAGAGAGGGATCAGACTATTCATTGCTATATAGAGGCTGAGACAACACTGAGGATAGGGAGGCAAGCAACAGAGGACATAGGGGCCAGATACACCTATGTTCATTAGGAAGGGGAGGAGATAGCCTACTGGAGAGACTTGTACTATGGAGTGGTACCACTAGATTAGTGGGCTAGGAGCTTCCAGAGACCATCGCAGACTATGATGACCATTGGGGGGAGAGATAGGAGACAAACATCTAGCGGTGGGGTCATGGGTCCTCCACCACCACCAGATAGAGGGGGTAGGTGAGATGGTCATGGGGTGGGTCCTTCTAGGGTTCAAACTCCATTGAGGCCAGCCGACTCCAAGGGAGAGAGTTCATCATAGCCTTAGAGGGCTCCCTATGTATGAGTTTTGTACCATTTTGTATGATGATGTAGACACCTTCGGGTGATTGTGTAGCCATATGTATTTTGACATCATTATATAATGACACTTATGATTTTTGAGATATATATATGAGATGATTCATCCTCGCAGAAGCTATATGCATGTGTACCTATGTGATGTTGCTTCTATGTGATGCATGTTTCTATTTGGTGCATGTTTCTATGTGATGCTTATGATATGGGTGCAAATATGTACATGATGAAATGCAATATTTGTATCTTTTATGTTTTTATATGTTATGCATGATGCAAATGTGAGTGTGAATGTATGAGATGAAGATGAATATGACGAGGATGTAAAATGTGTTAACATGTGTTGTGTGCAGGATGTGATGTAATTATGATACCTATATGTATGTATGAAATGCGAATATGTGGTAATGTAGGTGCAAACTATATGATATGCAAATGTTTTTGGCATGTCATTATACTTAGTCATGTGACAATAGGCTACACAGACTCAAGAAGGACTATGGAGGTCAATCAAGAAAGGGGGATGGAAGATAGAAGATATGGAAGTGAAATAACTTCTTGTGCTATTATCATCATTGAGCTTTATTATGGCAAATAGATTATGACAATCAAGGTATATGTTCGACCCATAAAGTCCTTGTACCCGTTTGCATGGAGATCAGACACTCACAAACAAGGAATGCCCCAGTTCATACTAGACTCTCAGTGTCCTCATATCCTTGGACAAGTCATAGCATTACTAAGAGACAATCCACAGACAACAAAGAAAAATAGGTGACAATACCCCATCCTTGCCTTTCTAGTCAAAGACATCCTGGAGATAAAATTTCTAGTCAGAGACATCTCGAAAAAGCTAAAAGACATGTCACCAAAAAAGATAAAATCAAAAGAAAACTAAGACTCGACACCAACATCCACTGTAGTCCTCAAGTAGGCATCTCTTGTCACTTGTATAAGTCTATTTGATTGTGGTCACAATGTTTACTTTCACAAAAGGATAGATAACACTGAATGATAATGTTGTTTGAGTTCGTTGAAAGATTTGATTTGTTGAAGCCCATTGTTGCTTGCGTCTCATTTGAAACTGAATGAATCCATGAAACTGATACTTTATTATGGAGAAGACGGAACTTTATTGTAGATTGTGATGCAAGTGTTTCTTTATTGTAGATTGCATGCGGATAGACAAAAGAAAACTAGAAGAAACTGTACTCCTCGAAACATGTGATGTTCTTAGTTCCACAACCATCACTAGACGTAGGATTTGCCTTAGCCATAGATAGGAGCTAATTTATTATGGATGGAAAGGTTATGAGTGTGTCCAAAGTAAAAGGATGGAAATGAAATTGAATCTCGAAGGAGGGAGGAGCAATGTCTCTACACATGGCATAGGTGACCCAGTTTTCACCACGGTACTTGCCCTGGGTGCCACTGAAATGGTTTTCACTGTTGGATGAATTATTTCTCTTTAATTTTTTGGATTGTTTCAATTTTTTTGTGTCACAAGGCACCTGTTTGCCAGGTTTTCATCAAGTAACAATTTTTTTATTTTTATGATTTTTTTGTATTTTTTAAATTAGGATATTCTGAAGAGCTATGTGTAAAACCTGCGAAGGTGCATGCTGTTGATAGGATCCTCCAAAGGTTCTCCCACTGGGGTTGAGAGCTGATATGCACCAGATCCATAGGCTACTATTATGATGTAAGGTTTAAGCCAATTTGGTTCGAACTTGCCCTTCTCTCTGTCTTGCTGATTTTTAGGATTCTCTTTAAGAATTAAGTCACCTACCTCAAATGTGCAAGGCTTTACCTTGTGATTTTAATTGTGACTCATTCATTGTTGATAATCCTTGAGATGATTAAAAGCAGTTTGTCTTCGTTCATACAATAGTTCTAGTTCTTGTAAGCGAGAGACCCTATAGTCTTCATCACTGATAATGTTGTGCAAAGAGACTTGTAAAGATGGTAACTCAACCTCAATAGGCAAGATAGCTTCAACGCCATAGACAAGTGAATAAGGTGTGGCTCTTGTAGGTGTGTAAACACTTGTACGATAAGCCCAAAGTGTGGGATTAAGTTGGATATGCCAATTTCGGCCAGCA
This sequence comes from Cryptomeria japonica, assembly GCF_030272615.1. Taxonomy (NCBI): domain Eukaryota; kingdom Viridiplantae; phylum Streptophyta; class Pinopsida; order Cupressales; family Cupressaceae; genus Cryptomeria; species Cryptomeria japonica. The sequence continues at coordinate 876,659,033 of NC_081414.1, read as the reverse complement.
TCATCGACTGTCTTTTTGAGGATTTTAAGAATAGTTTTATTAGATGCCTCAGCTTGACCATTACCTTGGGGGTAATAGGGAGTGGAGAAATAATGAGTAATATGGAAGCGATCACAAAGTTCACAACATCTTGGTTTTTGAAGGAACATCCATTGTCGGTGATGATGGAAAGAGGAATACTGTACCAGAAAATGATATAGTTGAGAATGAATGTAGCAATTTGTTTTCCAATGACTTGTGTGAGAGGCACGACTTTGATCCATTTTGTGAAATACTCTGTGGCAGTGATAATGAATTTGTGGCCATTGGAGGAAGGAGGGTGAATCTTTCCTATGAGATCGAGTCCCCACTGATGAGAGGGCCAAGGAGTTGCAATCGGTTGAAGTTCTTGTGCTGGTGCATGAATAAGGTCTCCATGAATTTGACATTGCTTACATTTCTTAACAAACTGATATGAATCTTTTTCCATGTTGGGCCATTAGTATCCAGGCCTGATGAGTTTCTTGGCTAAGGTAGGACCACTATAATGAGCACCACATATTCCTTCATGAACTTCACGTAATGCAATTTGAGCTTCGTCCCTTTATAAACATCTAAGGAGAGTACCATCTAGACCTCGACGGTATAGGATATCGGCTAAAATGACGTATCAGGAAGATTGGCGAATGAAAGTGCGATGTTGGCTGTTGGATAAGTCAGGAGGAAGGGTGTTGTTACAAAGGTATGTGAAAATGGAACCGTATAACTGGGAATCAGGACCAATGACACATATCATATTAGTAGGAGTGATCTCATACGATGGAACCAAAAGGTTATCCACCAAGAACTCATAGTGGGTTTCGTTCTGCGGTAGATTGATCAGTGAAGCAATAGTAGCCATGACATCTGCGGCTCGATTCTTCTCTCTTGGTATCTGCTCAAAGGTTAGCTTCATGAAATGTTGCTTGAAGTCATCTACCATTTTCTTGTAAGGCATTAATTTTTCATCCTTTGTTTGGTAGTCATCAGTTGCTTGACGAATTACCAGTTGAGAGTCCCCAAAAACATGAAGTTCCTAGATCTTCCACTGAACTGCAATCCGTAGTCCAGTTGTTAATGCCTCATATTCTGCTATGTTATTAGTGCAAGGAAATGACAATCAATATGATTTTGGAATGGAATCCTCTTGAGGTGTGATTAAGAGGATGCCAACTCCTACACCATGCTATGTGTATGAGCCATCAAAGTACAGTTGCCAAGGCTTTGTGTGTGATACCATCAAGATGTATTTCTAAAATTAGAGGAGCATCATGTATCATGGGTGCATCTGCTAACTGATCTGCGATATCTTGTCCCTTTATTGCTTTTCTGTCCACATATTCAATGTTGAATTCACTCAAGAGCATCATGTATCATGGGTGCATCTGCTAACTGATCGATCCTTGTGACCAACTTAGTTTTATGAGTTAGCATGTAATGTCATAGTTTCTATGAAGCAAAAACCACAATGAGACACACATGCTCAATTGGTGTGTAGTTTATCTCATAGCCAACCAAAGTACAACTGATGTAATAGACTGCCTTTTCTTTGCCCTCAACATCTTGTTGTGCTAAGAGTGCCCCTAGTGTTGTTATTATAGCTGACATGTAGAGTAATAGGGGTTATTCTGGGACTGGTGACATCAAGACTGGTGGATTTAGAAGATAATCTTTGAGTATTTGAAAAGCCTGTTGACAATTATCATCCCATTTGAATTTGATGTTTTTGTGTAGCAAGTGCTGAAAAGGATGACATTTATCTGCAAGTTTTGCTATGAATCTTCATATGGACTAGAGTCTTCCTTGTAAAGATCAAAGTTGGCTGATATTTCTTGGTGGTGGCATTTCTAGGATCACTTTGACTTTTGCTGGATCGGTTTCAATTCCTCTTTTTGAGACAATGAATCCTAGGAGCTTCCCGGAGGTTACTCCAAAGACACATTTCTTGGGGTTTAGTCTTACTTTGTATTTCTCCAACCGATAAAAAATGATTGAAAGGATGTCTAAATGTGTATCTCTGTCTATTGATTTTCCCAAGAGGTCATCAACATAATCTTCTACAATTACGTGCATGAGATCATGAAAGATAATACTCATGGCTCGTTTATAGGTAGCGCATGCATTCTTTAGCCTGAAGGGCATGACATTCCAGTAGAAAGTTCTCTAGGGACAAGTGAATGCTGTTTTGTGCTGATCCTGGGATGCAATTTTTTATTTGATTGTAGCCAGAGAATCCGTCCATCAAAGATAACATTGCATGACCTACTGTGAGATCTGCAATCAGGTCTATGTTTAGTAATGGAAAGTCATCTTTAGGACAAGCTTTGTTTATGTCTCTGAAATCTATACATATTCTGATGCTGCGATCTAACTTACTGACTAGTACCAAGTTGGAGATCCATTTAGGATAATCAATTGGGCATATGAATCCGACATCCAATAATTTTTCAAGCTCTTCCTTGACTAATAATGCCACTTGTGGATGCATCATTCTTAATTTTTGTTTTACTGGTTTTGCCCCTGGTTTAACTGTCAAATGATGCATTACTAAATTTGGATCCAGTCCAAGCATATCGGCATATGACCATGCAAAATTGATTTGTCATTCTATGAAGAAAATTATGAATTTTGATATTTCTCCCTCTGTCAGAGATTGTGCCAGGAATATGTTATGTGGAATCTCTTCTATACCAATGTTTGTTATGATGGTCTCCTCTACTAACATAGATGATTTTTCTTCATATGATGCCGGGAGAATGTAGAGCCTTCCATCTTCGGGTGCCTCAGAGAGGTTTTCTCCCTCAGATATGTCCATTCTTTTAACCTTTTTAGGGTTAGACAGTGCCACAATGTGGTTTTCACAGTAAAACCCTTGATTTGTTTTTATTTTTACATTTTTGTGATTGGAAGGCCCAACACCCTCACCAAAATATGCCACATTGTTGAGTTCTATAGTATATTCCACCTTATGGTACCCAAGCGGAAGATCATCTCGTATGCTTAGATAGTCAATAAAGGCTTCATCATCTTCAAATGTGTCAAATTGTATAGGTCCTTCATGGTCCCAGTCAATAAGTTGGTGGTGAACAAGGGGAAGGCCTTCAATGTTTTTGAAGTTAGCGGGTGTTAGGGTGCATATATAGTTATATTCAGGTATGTCAAGGTAGTTGTCGAGATCATCGTTGGAACTCTCCTCATCTATCTCAATCATGAACGACTCCACATTGTCATTACTAAAAGCACATTCCAGAATTGGTGTTCTCATTCTTTGTGATTTTGACCTAGAACATAGAGACAAAGACTGTGTGGGATCCTTAGGGGTTGTTTCTTGACCAACTCTAAATTTTATATGAAATTCCTCTTCTTCCGTGGGTTTAGCTGGTTCTTTGAATGTCTCTGTGAGTTCATAGTCACTAGAGGATTTTTCTGAACCCCATTCCCATTCATTAGAGTTGGTGGAATAGTAGTTCTCTTGTTGATCATTGGACATCATGATCTGTAATACTTCTTCTGATTTGTGAGTGTTTATCTTGGAAGAGATGAAACCAAGCCCTTTCAAGCTCTTATTTTTAAATATTAATTCTGGATGCAAAGGTTGAGTGATACCTTCTTTTCTTAAGCCAAGAGGACTTTTACCATCATACCCAAACTTTTGTAGGATCTTGAATCCTTTACCATATTTTTCACATGGTATCTTGATGTGGTCTTGTGTACCATCTTCAGGGTCTTTGTAAAACATTTTGTATAAGTCTTCTTCTTCCATTTCACCCCACTTTTGGAAGACAGTAGGATCCCATTTTAGTGTAATGATAGATACCCATTTGGAAGGATGTGGTCGTCCATATTCTTTTGGTGAACTTATAACTTGCCATAAGCACATGGTTTGATTCAAAGTGTATTCACCCATGCCTTTGTCTTGATATTTCTTTTTAAGCTCACCTTGCTTTGATGTTGAAGGTTTTAATGATTCAGGGTCAATGTATGCAAAAGATGGGATAGCTTCTCTATTAATTGGAATTATTGTTTTAGCTTTTGGCCTCAAGTTATTGCAGTATATAAATGGATTAGGATCACCATTAACTGTTACTTCAACTCCATTGTGAGGAAACTTAATGCATTGGTGGTATGTAGATGGGACTGCTCTCATCTCATGAATCCATGGGCATCGTAGCAATATGTTGTATGTGAGATCGAGGTCTAGGAATTGACAAACCACATCCTTTGTAACTGGCCCAACTCTTAGAGGCAAGGTGACAGTGCCTTTGGATGAACGCTCTTCATCATCATATGTCTTGATGGTAATTTTGTTTGTAGCATTCACAACTTTATCTAAATATCCCAATTGTATTATTGTGTTCAAAGTACATATATTGAGACTAGCTCCTCCATCTATCAGGACTCATTTTATTCGATGTTTGTGTAGGAAGGCTTCAATGTGTAAAGGTAAATTATGTGGTTGGCTCATAGAGGCGTCACCAACTTCTGTGAATGTGAGAGAGTGTGGAATGGAAAGGTATCCCATGATGGCTTGAAACTGGCCCACATTCAGATCAGTGGGGACAATAGTATCTCTCAAAGTTTTGTCAAGAATGGCTTTATGTGCAGGGGATATGCATAAAAGCTCAAGAATGGAGATAAGCACAGGCGTCCTCCCTAATTGTTCTACCAGGTCGTACTCAAGTTTGGTTGATGAGGAAGTGGTGGTTTTAGATGGAGCACCTTGCAAAGTGACCTTACCTTGATGAGTTGTAACATTACATTCAGAGGTAGGTTTAGAAGAAGATCCAATGCCTTTTAGGACAACTTTAGGTCTTTGGGTAGAATTTTCAAGCATTTTGTCCTTGATAATAATGGTAGAGACATAATTATCCATTGAAATGTTATTAACAGTCGAATCATAGTTATAGGATGCTCTGGTATAGTTGGTCTGGTCATCTGTGGCTTTGGATTTTCCCTTGTCATGTTTTGGGAATGGTTCCTTAAACATCTCATGTTCTTGATTGGATGTATGTCCTTCGATCTCAATGTCACTTCTATCAACAAGGTCTTGTATAATATTCTTCAGCCAATGACAATTTCCTATTTTATGTCCTTTGCTCTTGTGATATTCACAGTACTCATCGTCATTCCACTAGTTTGGTTTGACCTTTGGCTCATATGGAGGATTGTTAGGAATTGTTATGATTTTGTTTGCCACTAGTTTCCTGAAAGTTGACTCAAGTGGTTCTCCCAATGGGGTGTATTTCCTTCATGGTTTGGAAGTTGTTGGAGTATTCACTTGGTTATTTGTAGAAATTGTTCCAGGAAAAATGATTTTGGGTCGCACTGTATTAGCATCAACAACACCATCATTGACCATGTTCTTGTTTTTGTTCCAAAATCTTGGCTTGTCTTTTCCTTTAAAGTCTTCTTTGTTTTCTTTGAATATCTTAATTACTCCTTGTTCAATTAAGACCTTTGTCGCTAAGCCTTTCTCAATTACATCCTTGCAAGTGTACAAGAAAGCTTTCATTAGATCATAAACGATTTCTCTATGGACATTCTGTGTGAACATCTCTACCATTTGTTTTTGTGGAATTTCACAAGAGCATCTGCTGGCTAAATTCCTCCATCCTTGCAAGAATGATGAAAAAGACTCCCCATCCTTTTGTTTGGTGTTGCACAAAGTGGTAACGGATATGTCTGTCTCTATGTTGTATGAAATCTTTTGCTAGATCACTCCAAGACTTAATTCCAGGTGGAAGTTGGGAGAACCATTCCATAACTTGATCACCTAAGCTTTGTGGGAACAACCTCATCAGGTACGTCTCTTCTGATTCTACCTCAATGCAAGCTATGAAAAATTGTCTTATATGTGCCTTAGGGTCTCCTTTGCCTCTATACTTATCGAACTTAGGTGTCATGAAATGTGTAGGAAAAGGAGACATTGGAATGCTTTTATCAAATGGATAGGGACATATGTCTCTCATTGTGTAAGCTCACTTCGGTGTATTTATGTCCTCCATTTTCTTTTGTAAGTCCTTAATTTTCTATTCCAAATTGTTCTTAGGTGGAGACTGACTTCTTGGACCATATCCCATGCCTGAGGCACCAAATGGAGGAGGAGCATGCGGTATATATGGATGATATTGATCATACACATGTTCATATAGAGGAGGTCTATAGTGATGCTGCGTACTTGGTATAGAGTCATTATGAGGAATGGAATATCTATTTTGTCCATGTATATCATATTCTACAGGCATGTCATGAGTTTTTTCTAGTGTTTTGCCCCCAAATTTGACGTGGGGTTTCCTTATGTCCAAATTTTGAGCATGCCTTTGGATATCCAATTGCTTTTGTGGTTGGTCTTTAGCATTGGTATGTGATTGAGTATATTCTTCTGCATAAGACTTCCATAATGTTTTGTGAAGGTGAGTATCATAAGCTTGATCATGTGTATGTGGGACCTCATGTTTTTGAAACAAAGATGATGGTGATTTAGGCACAAAATGTGGTCCTCTATTGCCTCTTTTGATCCATTATTGCCTCTTTTGATCCATGTTGAGTTGAGGTTCTTGCAAAGGTCAATTTTCCATTATTTGAGACATGTCAAAATCATGAGGGATGTTGGCACCATTTTGTACCATCACTTGTAAGAAATATTGTCTATCTCTCCTCATTATTTCCTCAACCAATCGATTAAAATGGGGATCCATAATAGAGTCTTCCACTTCTGCTGAATGTACAGAAAAGTTGTCTATATTGTCATTGTGTGTATCATTGTTGTTTGTAGTGTCTATGTGCTCAACATTTGGAATGTTTCTATAGGCATCCATGTCAGCTAATGTGGTATGATCAAAATTGAAAAAGACATCATTGTCATACTCATAGGCACTCATGTTTGCGGACTCTTGAGCCTCTTTGGATTCTCTCCTAGATTTTTGGGAACAGGTTTCAACCACAAACTAGGTCTTGACCAATATGTGTGAGACTAGATGAAAATGGAAAGAGTATGGAAGACCAAGAGTTTGGATGGAATGTAAATGAATCTGAAGTGTACTTGCAATGTCCAAAGTGTAAGACCAAGTAAGTATGTAGCAGAGTAGGTGTGACTTCCAAATAGATGATAGTTTCTCTTGATGAGGTAAGTTGACCTTGACTCAAAGTAAGACCAAATAAGACCCAAAGGTGATAGACCTTGATGAGGAACCACTTAGGAAAATGTTGTTGTATGTAGTGTGTTGAAAAAGTAAGATGAGGACAAGCAAGTGACCTTTTGACTCAAGTTTAGACAAATGTGAATGCAATGCAAGGTGTAAAGCAATTATGGACTTTGTGAGACCCATAAATAGGTTGAATGCTAGATGAAAACCCAAAGAAATGACCATAGGAAGCTCAATAAGTCTGAAATTGACTGCTCTTGTTTTTGTTGGACTGTAAGTTTTTCCAATTCTGAACACAAACGTGCCTGTATACTTCACAGACGCATTGCAATGACACAGACGCTATTGAAAACTACATAGATGCAATTATGAGATTTTGTAAATGTAATGTTTCTTAAGAGAACACAAACACATTTCTGCCCTTCATAGACGCGGCTAAATGTCATAGACGTGGTTCTATCAGACACATGTATTTCCAGAAACTAAGTGCAATTTTTCCAATGTGTAAAGTTGTTTGTTGTGATCAAATCTGAATTTTTGACCATTTTTCGTGACAAGAGGACACAATGTTGATGTGAAATCAATGTTTGCAAGTGTTTAGACTCAAAATGACTTCGAAGAAAGTGTGTTGTTTGATGTAAAAATGTTTTGCATACACTAGACACAAAAGACACAATGTTTTGATGTTTGATCTTGAATGTTTGAATGTTAAAAAGAAGAGAAGCACAATTCTTATGGATGGCCAAGACAATAGTTGTTGATCCCACATGGGGTTTCCCCCGAGGCTACGCTATTTAGAGTGGATACTTAGATGCTTGACCCCACTGGCTTCACCCTTGACACTCACTTCTCCGGGGCAGCCAAGCATCAGTCCCCATGAAAACTCCCCATGGCGAACTTTGTATCTCTACTAAGAACTGTATGTGTGTGGGCCGCTCTAGAGGTTAGACCTCCTACCCCAACAACTAGAAGGATTTTGGATTTCTAAAATAAAAAGGTGCTAGTAAGGGCATCTGCTCGTGTGGCCATGCATTTGGTACTTTCAGCTCTGTAAATACAGAAGTCTCCCAGCCGATAGGCATTATGCCATACAAATGATCAAATAAATTTGATCAAACGGGTTTATGGGGAGACATAGTGTCAGTATGAACTAATAAGCACATGTTACCCTTGGCTTTCACCATGGATATAGTTATTTATAGTGGTTCAAAAGAGGTGGGTTTTCCTCACTACCACTTGGGTCGCTCTCTCCTCAGTAGTAGTCCTAATGACCACATGGGGAGAAAGACCCTCTAGAGATTAAACAAAAGTAGCCTATTGCCCAAGACACAAAAGACACTGGTTCAATTTTAGTGCACCAATTGAAGTGTTTGATAATCTATGAAAACAAAGCACACAATAAATATCAAAAGCCCTTGCCAAAATTTTGCAACAAAGATTTGTTAGTAGTTTTGCAATAATACCCCTCTGCAAGCACACAAGTTAGGTAAATTTTAGATCCAAAAGACTTTGTGAAATAGGGGCCTTCGGCAAGATGATTTGCTTCAAAGACAAGCTGCACCAATTTTGTTAGCTAGATCACAAGGTGTTAGCCCGAAATAAACCAGATCTCAAATTCAAATGACGAAATAAAGCCTCAAAACTAGATCAAAAACTGAAAAATGTAAAATCCGAAACACAGACGCGATTAAACCTAACACTGACACAACAAGAAATCACAAATGCACCTAAATCCTTCGCAGACGCGTCTAGATAACACAGACGCGACTTTTGAACACAGACACATCTGAAAGGTGCACATACGCGATTTGAAATAGAGACGCACCCTGCAATCTGCAAAATAAAATAAAATAGTGTCGAACACAAATGCGATTACAGAGGTCATAGACACGGCAGAAAATAAAAAAACATGATTCCAGGATGAGTAGATGCATAAATGTTGTCAAAAATGTCAAATCTACAACTTTAAAGACACAAAATCTACAACAAAATATGTTAAATGCAAAAGGGACAAGAGTCCCACCTGGCGTGCCCAAATGTTTATGGTAACAATGGAAATAAAAATATTGAAAGACTAAATGAATTCAACCACAAAACCCTAGCCAAACAACAACAAAGATCCACCATAACATATGAAGATTACCTAAGACAATGCAAATCAAATGAAATCACAAATATTATACCATCACATGTCCAATAGGGTTTGGATCTCCATTCTTCCTATCTCCATTGATCTTGCTTGATATATTTGCTGTCAAATTTTATGTGTCACAAGAGCTCAACAAAGAACGGAAATGTGGTTGATAGCTAGATCACATATGAAAGTTCAAAAGCATAGTTAGGGTTGATAATGAAGGAAGCATCTCCTTATATAGAAGACATTGTAAGAAATGGAGGGATAAGATTGAGAGGTGTAAAAGATAAACAGTCAGATAAGATTAGAGGGTAGGTAGAGGAAATAATAAAATAATGAGAGGGTAGGTAGTGTAGGAATTAAGAGATGAATGACATGTGTCATGGATAGAAAAGGTTAATGAATTAATTAAATAAATAAAGATTTATTTAATTAATAGAAGAAGTGGGATCAATTAAATAAATAAAAGTATTTATTTAATTTAGGAAAATGATGATTTAAATAAATAAAAGTATTTATTTAAATGAGAAATAAGGCTATAAAAGGATAAATCAAATTAAATAAATAAAGATTTATTTAATTAATAGAAGAATTATGCTTAAACAATTTTAGACAGGACAATTTTAGGTGTCTACATCTAGTATTAGGTAAAGGTATCACATTCATGCTTTTGTCTAGTGTATGGTAGTATGAAGGATGTGGGAATATGAGAGCTTAGTGAAACCTGATATATAGATCCGAAGTGCTCTTTGAGACTCATGAACCACTCATTAACCATAATAAACTTTGAGATCATAATAAACTTGATTCTTTACTATCATTATCCTTTACAAGGTTTTAGTGTACCGGCTTAAATGTTATGCTTCTCTCCAACCACTTTAAAGGAGGCTACATGCAATGTTTGTGACCAAGGTAGTCATGATATAAATTTTAGACATTAATGTCAACTAGAACATGAAAAAATACATTCCAAACAACAAAATCTATTTTGAAAAAGATTTCTAATTTATCATGAGGCATGTATATGTCTTCAATCACGAAAACAAGAATTGAATTTACACCTATAGTTGTCATGCCTCAATTTTCTAGATATTAACATACATGATTTCCTTTCTAATATTCTCATCATTAAATTAATCTACAAATATGTGAGCTTGAATAGATGCTCATTCAATCCTACTCTTGATCAAACCTCTATTGTAACTTAAAATACAACTCAAATCCCCTCACAAGTTGGTTTCCCCATACACGACAACCTTTCTAATATTCCCATCATGAAATTGATCTACAAAGTTGTGAGCTTGAATCAAAGCTCATTCCATGCTACTCTTGATCAAGCCTCGATTGTAAATTAAAATACAACTCAAATCCCCTCACAAGTTTATTGCTTCATACACAACTTCCTTTCTAATATTCCCATGATGAAATTGTATCTACAACATTGTGAGATTGAATCGATGCTCATTCCATGCTACTCTCAATCAGACCTTTGTTGTAACTTAAAATACAACTTAAATCCGCTCACTAGTTGATTCCTCCATACGTAACTTCGTTTCTAATATTTTCATCATGAAATTGGTCTACAAAGTTGTGAGCTTGAATCGATGCTCATTCCATGTGACTCTTGATCAAACCTCTATTATAACTTAAGATACAACTCAAATCTCCTCACAAGTTGATTCCTCCATACACAAATTCCTTTCTAATATTCCCATCGTGAAATTAATCTACAACGCCATGAGCTTGAATCGATGGTCATTCCATGCTACTCTTGACCATATTATAATTGAAAATACAACTCAAATTCCCTCACAAGTTGCTTCCTCCATACAAAACTTCCTTTCTAATAATCCCATCATGAAAGTGATCTACAAATCTGTGAGCTTAAATCAATGCTCATTCCATGCTACTCTTAATAAGATCTCTTTTGTAACTTGAAGTAGAACTCAAATCCCCTCACAAGTTGATTCCTCATGTTACTTTGATTCTTTAATTCCAATCAACCAATGAATATAACTTCAAGACTAGCTTCAATATCACTGAGCATGCTATTATTGCCAGTAATATTTTATAATTTAATTTCACTTAGATACTTTTTAGAGACTACCTTTCAAATTTGTAACTTCTACCATTAACTATGCAGTTAGACCCATTGAATATACCCATCGACACTTGTGGCATCATGTACACAAATAATTGTTATATATATTTCCAATTATCTTCCAAAGAATTCTCTTTAATTGAGAATGATCAACTAACTACAAGTATAAGATGTTGATAATTGTATTATTCAATGGTTACTATTATAATAATATACCATTATTAGCACCATGTTTCAAAAGAAAACATTCTAACACTTTCAATACTTCTTCATCTATAAAACTTTTGTAACTAGCGTTTTAAGATTATTCTTAGACATATTGATGATTTTTGTGATGATCAAACATTCAATTCACTATACAACACAAACATTTTCTCCTCCTTTTTTATATGTGCGGGTTAAGATCTAGAGATTATGATTGAGATAACAATACAATCAGACATAAAAGATAACAACGAATAATATTAGACTTTTAATTGACAAAAATCATAGGACCAAAGCACCCAATGCATTTTATTAATTAGTTAATGCTTCATTTCATTAGTTAATTCCTTGTATGCTTTCTTTGAGCCTCTTAGTATTTTTATTAGTAGAAGTATTGTTCTTAGAGTACAAAGAAAAACTTTAAAGCACCTTCATTTGTCAAATAATCTATATATCCATCTTGTCATCACTTTCTTCTATTTTGCTTTATAGGAGCATATGTGCATTGTGAAAGTTGTAATTGATTATGAGTTTTTCTGACGTTGTGCTATGAATACAAAATCCTTGTTAGAAGAAGTTATCGAATAATGGCCTCCTATACTATTAATTGTTCTAGCAATGAGCTTGAGTTTATTAATTCCTTTTCTTTAGGGGCTTTAGGAAGTAAATCCTACCTTGCCAACAATTTCTGTATCACAATAACCACATAATTCCTTAGAGGTGGACCCCTCTACACTATAAGTTATTTACACTTGAAACCCAACAAGTTAGAATATCAAGATTGACAACTTCAAAAGCTAGCTTTCGAAATCACATCCACATGCTAGAAGCCAACAATGAAAGACCAAGAGTCACAATTTAAAATTCCACAGTAGACATCCCTTTAGTGATTTGAACTTGGGTCTTTAAAACAAGAACCCAATGTTTTAATCTCTTGGATCAACTTCAAATTTCAAAAAACTAAATACACAATTTAGTGAATTTTTTTAGAATGAAAACACTGAAGGAATGGTTCATTCATTCAAATTATTGTGCAAATATAGTTTGTAAGCCTTTCAATAAAATTAAGTTTAGAATTTCATCAAAGTAGTTGTCAAATATAATTTAAGATTTCGATTAAGTTAAAAGTAGAATTCAATGTTGTTGTTGTTGTTGTTTTTTTTTTTTTGATGTCATCTAATAATACTATTTAGTGCACACTCATATTCAATCCATTGAAATTTGAATACTTGTAAGGTCAAAATTGCATATTCTTGTACTACATTCTAGGTTTCCCTAAACCTATTCTTTAGTCTTTTTGACTAACCAAGGCATCTAATTTGACACTCCACTTGACTTTCATTCAATTTGATAGAATTTGTATTTTTTGTCCCCTTGAAAATCAACTTGATTATTACTCTATATATAAACTAATCTTTAAATGTTAAAAATCTTTTTCTTGTGGCCTTTTGCATCTTTCAAATAGTTTGAATTAATCTATAAAAAACATATTTTAAATTCATTTTATCGAGGTCCTTTGAATCTTATTTACACTCCAAACTTAAACTTTTATTGTGAATGGTTATTCTAAAAATAAAATATCTGATTTTCAAATAAAATAGATCATCCATATGCTTTTCAACTGTTAGATGTCGGTAAGTAACATAAAAAACTGAATCATATATATATATATATATATATATATATATATATATATATATATATATATATATATATATATATATATATATATATATATATATATATATATATATATATATATATATATATATATATATATATATATATATATATATATATATATATATATATATATATCTGTTATTTAGCTGTTGCTTTTTAATAATCAATCAATCACAATTTTACGTAAAAAAACCTAAAAAAATAACTTCTAAATAAAAACGATGGCACACATTATATTCCATGTAGTTTTTGTACAAAGTAAGATGATTACCACTTTCCTCAGCAGGAATGATGGTACCAAATACTGGTATTATGTGGAGTACTTAATTCCATCTAATTACTTTGTAATCTATCACGAAAGGACTATTTTAATTTTCCATGCAAATTTTTCTATAAATAACAATGTGCAGATTAGCAGTCTGAGACATAAAGCTGTAGAACTCAAGGATGAGTCACTAGGTCGCTACCATGGAAGGACGGTTGGGACTGTACATTCTTGATGTCTGTAAAATGCAGACATCAGAAATAAAATAAAAGGATGAAGGGTAAGGAAAAAAAATGAACACACAAGAGGTCCAAGCTATGAATCCTCTCACTAAGTGAGCTCCTCACGAACATGAACCTGCACACATGCAAAGGAGGAAAATGTTGGGGGTTGTGTTTTGGAGTTTGCCTTAGTCAGACCCCCCTTTCGGTGTTTCCACCTCCACAGGCAACCTAGTAGATTCAATGAGAAAAGGAAGATAAAGAAGGATAGAAAATAAATAATAAAAGATGAACGAATGATAGATTCAAGGAGAATGTATAAAACAATATGAGAGAGAGAGAGAAAAAGAGATAACTCTCCTATGAAGCTCCGAAGAAGATGCTTTGAAAATGTTGTATGTTCTCCAAGCTCGCAACAATGGTAGACTTATGAAAACCTATGAATATTTCTTAAGAAGATCGCCAAGAGCTTCAACCTGCAAGAAATGATCTAGAATCCTCCAAAATGCCTTCAAATGGGAGAGATATAGGCCTTGGAAGGAAAAATGACATTAGTGCGCACATGCAAAGGTGTTACAATTTCTTCCAGGCATAGGCATAGTGCTCAAATGGCCACCTACAGAATGTCAGATTCGCGAGACGCTAGTGCGCTGCGCAGACGTCTCCATGCTGTGCTAGTGTCCAGAGGATGACAAGTCGACAGAGTTGGTAAGATTCTAGTCTGGAGTTGATGAAGCAATCTAGGTGATATAAAAGACAAAAGGGACAGTACATGACCTTTGATGACGTGGAGGAAGGCACCATTTGTTGCGTTGAATTGTACAAGGTGTGATTTTTGATATTACAACTTCTTCAAAATATGACAAGTTCCTCATCCTCAATGAAATCATCATAACCATCAATATGCAGTGTTTCTTTTGTAGATCTCATTTGACAACCTTTTTTCTTACTCAATGCTTCTCTTCTTGCAAAAAGAACTCGTCATTTCTCATCCACCACTAAGACTATGACAACAATAACTAAAGTAGATTGAAAGGCTTTCATACCATATTAAAAACAAAGATATATTATACTAGAGGAAGAATAGAACAATAGAAACAAAAATAGAGAAAATAAGAAATCAATGTGTGTTTTATTCATCAACATAGTTATATATAAATATTTGTTGTAATCTCAAGGAACTTCCTATAATATAGCTAACTAATTTGACAACACACTAGAATATCGACAACACACTTAATGCTAATTGGTAGCTAACTCAAGATCGTTGACTGCTAACTCAATGCTATTGACAAATAACTAAAAGAGATCTACAAACCTTATTTCATTCCTATTCTAACTCTAACTATTGGAAATTATATTCCAACAAGAACATATTAAGATACTAAACATTTCACCACTACAACAAGAAGCTTGTGGGAGTTCTGATGTAACATAATGTGGAGGGATCATTAGGGCATAAGTGCTACCTGCTGATTTCACCTTCCAAGGGAAGTTGGGAATGGCAATATCTATAGAGGGGTGATTAGGCCAAATCTTTCTAAAAAGAAGAGAAGGGCGAGTATGGATATGTAGACAGACTTCATTACAAAAGTTTAATCAGTCAATTAGATATGCGTGGACCGCGTTAATTTTGAACAAAATTTTAAGATCCAATTATGGTTTATTAAATTCCGGATCCTAATGAGTCATTCTTTCTTTTGTCCTCATTGATTTTAAAAAAACATGATTAAAACTTCACCGATCCATCAATAGGACCATTAGAGCTTTAATGCTCAAATTTTATTTTTCTCTCACTAATAATGGATTAACACAAGTTAATTTTTATTGCAAAATAATGAGATTCTATGTTGCATGAAAACAATTTCTAAAACTATAATGTGTACTATAGTGTTTATGTGTTGCTCATTGGCTAGCAATAATTCAATGCTATCCTAGTCTTTCAGAATAGCTAGTAGGGGACAACTTCACATGAATTGCCTAGCTTGTATTGTAACTTAGGCATTACGTGCTTAGGTTGTATTGTTATTTCAATCGTGCCACTGACTAATATGTTGAAAGTTCAAATCAAGTGAAAATTGCTACTCTTTTAGTGGTAGGTATATGTTCATCCCCATTATATCAATATGAATTAGGACATTGTACATTTATGTTTTCATCAACCTTAGTTGTGATTCTAATTTGTAATTTGAAGGAAACCCACATGATATTATCGTAAATAATAACTATAAATTGTAAAGCAATAATAATGGTTCTTGTATTGTGTTTAGTTAGTAATAGTATCTAATGCATTGGTGATTATTTCATAAATTCTATCAATCATTAAAAGATTATGTAACAAAACTATGTTAAACATAATCAACATTTCACATCACATAGATATACAACTTGCATTTGGATGTATCCTTGCATCTAGTAGGGACTCTTGCTGCACCACAACCCTAGTATTGTTAGAAAATAGTTATAATAAGTTTGAGGATGCAAAAATATGACATGTTATTTAAATGTTCATTAAGAAGGTCCACACAATTTAATTTTTAATTTATTTATTTTTCTTTTATAGGCACATTGTAACATCCCCTTTGTTCTACCCTTTCATTTTACCAAGTTTTAACCCACAAGTGAAAGAAATACATTGCTAGATTACAAGTAATAAAACTTTTCTATTTCTTTTCAATTCAAGATACTTAATTGAAATAAATCTCTTTTCATATTCATTCATCATGAAACATATACAATGTCATATTCATAAAAATATAAATTCATTTACATTATCCTTTTCAAACTTCCATTTGCTTTAGGAATATTTGAATATAAATAAAGCTTCAACGGAGCTTAAAGAGTACATAAGTAAAATATAGTGGTCCAGATGTCCTTCCTAGCATACATCCTCAAATATAGGCCGCCAACTGCATGAGGAAGAACATCACTCAAGTGCTTTTCCACGCAACCAAGACTTAACAATCCCCCGTGCCTCTTCTAACTGAAGCGACCCGACCCTTCAACGAAGAGTTTGGTTTGGTAACCTCACAATATAATATAGCCTTTTGAGCATAGTGTTGTGTCCCACATAACTATAACTACCATACATAGGTTACATCCTACATGTATGACATTCCTTGCCTAATATGTAAACCTAGATCACAGTGAACCGACAGTGTAGACAGTGGCAACCTACACTACTTAGGCCTAAGAATTCACCACCCAGTAGTTCGAGTGAGAGTTGTATGTCCACCCACTTCATTGCTCTATTTGGTAAACTTACCATTTAACTATCTCATATTTATCCCATATGTGAATAATAGGAATACTTAAAGTTATTTCTAAACCTGGATAATCTAACCCTAGATCATTGACTCATTCTTCCCTATATTCAACTATAGTGAGCTGACCATTTATCCTATTCATACTTTTCCCATAAGGTCAAATAATAGAATGACTAACTAGGTTTATTCCCATCCACAGATTAACCTATCCCTAGGATTAACCAAATCAATCATTCCTATGTACTATATATACATATCATAGAATAGCTCCAACTTAGCTATTACTTACATAATGTAATCTAATCGTAAGGATTATTGAGTTTCTATCAACTCAAGAATGTATATCCTATAAGTATCTCAATTTCAATCATTGCTTTAATAAAGCATAATTAATCATATACATGAATATAATCATAAGATTACAAATTTTCTTCACACAAGAATACATGTACTTCAACTACACAATTTCTATCATAGCTTCGATTGAGCCTAAACAACATCATAATCTATAAATAACATATTAATATAAAAGAAGGTAGAATACACATGCCTGGTTTATAGCTACCATGCATTACCGATTCCTTCCTTCATTGACGCTAGCTTCACAATGTATCCATTAGCACAAACATTCCCAAGCCTTCCCCATTAGCAACTATAGACACATAAAATTGACTAAATTAATATTTAATTAATTATATCTTTATCACATGGTTAATTTAATTAATCATATTAGCCTACCATTACCTTTAAATTAATTATATTATATTTAATTAATATCCCCTTTCCACTTCTTCCAGATATTGATTTATTTCATTAAATCAAACTCACCTTTATGGAATATTCCATTTTTGTCCTTAATCCTAATTAGCTAAATTAATTCATAATTAATTAGGCTAACTTAGTGATTCCTACAAACCTATCATTTAATCCGCTCATTATCCCAATTAATCCAAAGCCTAACCAATGTTAGTATTTATTCAAATTAAAAATACTACACATCTACCGAAACCCACATGTGACTCACAAGTCACTTCACATGTCCACATCACCTTTGACCAAGGGGTTCTCAAATATGTGTGAGGATGCTCTTCCCCATAAAGCCACCCTACTCTTTCCCCTTTTGGCCTGTGCGTCATAAACACTCTTCCACTAGCCCTTACACCTTTCCACAAGTGTTTCCACTTGTCATCTCTTGGACTTCCCAAGATTTGCTCACACATGTGTGAGCACAGCTACCCTTGCACCTACTTCTCCTTGTGACACTTGTCACAAGGGTAAGCCTTCAAACTTGGGACCACATTCCCTTTCAATCTAAGCCCTTGATCAATCTTCAATCTTGACCGTCTGTTTACAAGCCTCCAACTCTATAAATTGAGCCTTTATCCATCAATCAATGATCGACTTTTTATCATATCATTATGCTGCCCTTTTATCCATAAATCATTGCAAACTTATGTTGTCCTCTTGACATCATAAGCATCTCCATAGTACCCTCATCATGCCCAAATCATCACTCACACACATCTATGTTGTTATGCTAGTTGAGAGCATTCCACGCTTAACCCTACTCAATCTCCCCCTCTTCATTTGACAACCTCAAAGCAATGTGGTTCGTGGAGACGAGGAGGACAAGGAAGACCAAAATGGCATAGGGAGCATTATGAGTGAAGTCTTTCTTTGTGTTCATGTTTCTCATTTATGCTTTTTCATACTTTCTTGATATCATGCTTGAAAAAGTTTTGGTTTGTTTTATATATTGACTAACTTTGCTAACTATTTTATGCCAATACATTTGATGAACGCGATGTGAATGGAGAAGTAAGTTTTCATGTTTTCTTATTTTTCCTATGCTGTATAAAGATTTCATCATTGCTAGTTTGACAGGTAGTGCATACGTGTTTTGTGGGCCTGTGACCATTGTATGTGAGATATTTTGATAGTCGTAGCTTATTTCACTGACATTTGATCATGATCAATGGGAGGCAATAGATTATTTTAGCAACTTTGCTTTATGCTAATCCTGCAAATGCCACGCATTTCATGAGATGACATCTTTTTAAGGTTTTGTTTAAATAAGTTTGCAACCATTTACACCCTTCCATATTTCACATGTATATCCAAGAGAACACATTTATTTAAGGCATGTTGTCATTTTGTTCACCTGATGTGTTTGTTCTTTGTATTTAGTAGGAATATGCGATGATTGACAAACGATGTTGAATATTAATACATGCAGGGAGACTGGCAAAGGGGGTAAAATACGGCTTTACACCTATGAATTTCATTTTCTTATAAGTTTGTTTTTGAAAATTTATTCCAAAAGCCCCCATTTTGGTGTGGCAGACACTGGTAAAAGCCGTAGAATTCCAGCTTTACCTCTGTCATTGCATTTTGTTTAAAAACTCTGAAAGCCTGCTCAATGCTATCATTTAGCACACCGACTGCAAATCTGTCTCTTGCGTGAGCTTTACTTAATGAACTTCCCTATGTCTTTGGAGATTAGATGAAATCACCATGTGGTCTGCATATTGCCTTTGCTAAAAAATCTCTATATCCTTGTCAATCGACTCCACTCTGCGCATATCCTGCAATCTATGAGATGACATTTAAAAAAAAAAACAAAAACATTCTGTCAGACTGGAAGAGGTCGCGGACTGTGTTAACAGTTGAGTTTGTGTTTACACCTGTTGAAGATTGTATTGGTTTGTAAGTTTCTTTTAAAGTCTTCTCACAACTCACATCGTGGTATAGACCAAATAGCACGTGTATAGTAATACCGTAATACGATCATGATGCAGGTATTGTAATACTTTAAAAATGGTCATCTAAACCATGAGTCCCTAATCTCGACAACATCACCAAGGTCTTAACCAAAGGCAATTAAATAAATCTTGAGCACACAATTAATTCTTTAATCATCAAATGTCACATAGCAAAATTAATCAATCACTCAATATTAATTAAATATTTATTTAATTAATTGATCATTCCAAGTACATCATTTTAAACAATTATTTTATTTATTTTATTAAATATCCTAGCATATTTAATTAAATAAATCAATTTGCCATTAAATCATCAAAAAAAGGAATTAATTTAATTAAATAAATCAATTTGTCACAAATCTTAAAAAAAAGGAAACAAATCAAGAAAAAGGAATTGGAAATTATGAGCACAAATCTTAAAAAATGGAAATAAATAAAAAAAATAATTAATTGGCCAAAAAAGAATTAAAAATTGAGAAAAGAAATTAATTGGAGATAATCTTGAGAAACAAATTAAAAATTGATAAATAATCTCAAAGAAAGCAATTAAAACAATTAAATATTAAAATTGAATGAAATAGAGAATAAATCAGTTTTTTCTGATTTATCTTAATTTTAGTTCAATTTCCTTTAAAACTGAGAAAAG
This sequence comes from Cryptomeria japonica, assembly GCF_030272615.1. NCBI lineage: Eukaryota > Viridiplantae > Streptophyta > Pinopsida > Cupressales > Cupressaceae > Cryptomeria > Cryptomeria japonica. The sequence continues at coordinate 876,638,585 of NC_081414.1, read as the reverse complement.
CATCCAATCACATCAATTCACCTGGATTGTGCTTCCTCTTGGAAATTCTTGACCGCTTATCATCATTTGATCTTAGCCTTTGGTTTCTTTCTGAATTTTCTATAAATTCAGGCTCTCATCTCTCATTCAAAGATCCTGGAGAATATATTATTATTATACTATTTTTGCTCTAGGTTCATTGAGAATATTGTATACATATTTAGATCATTTATCTCATTTATTGCTTAAATCTTGTTAGATTAATCTTGCTTTCATCTAGCATTAATATCATGCTCATATAGATTAAAATCCTTCGTCTTGGTGTAGTCTAGTCACTGGATTGCTTATACAAATCTGAGAGCAATCTTATATTCGCATCTTTTAGAAGGCAATGGGTCGATTTGTTATGGTTTTCATATTCATATTTATATTTGTCTAATCATGCATGTAATGACTTGATTGAAGTGTTGTGCTTACAGATACAGGTCCACTTTTTACACACACATCTTTGGCACCCATCGTGGGGCAGAAAACTACTTTTTCGGCCTCAAAATCATTCTTTTTATCTTGCAGGTTTTGTCCGTACAATCTCTGCGAAATATTGTATGAGCAGTTTCATTGCATCATATGACATTATATTGAAGCCTGCAGTTTATCGTACGACACAATATTATATCCTGTAAATTGTTGTATGAATCATAGTATGGACTCGTATGACATACTGCTTCTATTATCTTCTGTCGTTCTTTATTGATTTTTGACTCGTACGATAAAAGTTTTCTGTCATTCCATTTTCTTAGAATTGTCGTACAATTTTGTTCTTTGTTAGATTAAAAGCAAGTTTCACTTTTCGGGGTTTTTCTTGAATTAAATTTTGATTATACTGACGTTAAACCCTGAATTGTCTTTTGTCTGCCTGGTATTTTCACAGCCTGACCAGTTTCTTGTAGAACGCTTATCAAAGAATTTATCAATCAAACATACACTTGTCAAAGAATAAAAACAACATGATTACTGATGCGTTGTTTTTGCAGGTTGCCTAAAGAGAAATCAATCAAACATCGTGTATTCTTTAATTTTTTTTTGGAACCTAACTTGCTATTTTTGTAATGAACAAATCTGTCTTTTGTGTTTTTTTGGAAAATTCTGAGAGGTAGGAGAGTATGCTCTTGTCTTTCTAAGACAATTAGAAATCTAGACCCTTGAGACTTTTTATTTGTTTGAGATTTATACATCTTTAGCAGGCCTGTCCTCCTGAGGGGTTGAAAAACTCTTAAAGCCGTTATGGCCGGTGTGAGGGGAACGACCTAAGTGGGAATGGCTAAACGCCAAGTACTCCAACCCACTATAAAATAAACGTGATTTGATGAAAATCAAATCAACGGCGGTGCTCGGGAATAGCTCTCCTCAATACCTTTGGGTATATTGAACCTTGGTTTTTAAGGCTGGGAGACCTCTTAATTGAGTTTATACCTCGACGCGCCAAACGAAACCCTTACTAGATCCAATTAAAATTAGAAGCTACCTGATTCACCTCCGAAAGGTTGATAATCTTTGTGTAAGAGAGATAGTAACTCTCCCAAGACACTTTCCATATTGTGCCCCCATTAGCATTTGGAGTCGACTAATACAACATTGACAATCCATTGCGTGAGACTCAGCGGTCGTATTCTGATTAACTATTGGGTTTGTACCTAAGTCAAAAAGCAAAGGTTTTCTTCTCTAAGCCAACTTCCATAGGGTTTGCATGCTGTGATTGGAGTTACTATTCATACTGTGTGTTTTCTGTGTTTTCATCCCTCAAACTAAAACTGGAGAAAAGAAATCAACAAACTCAGTGATCAAAACTCTGTCTGTGTCACAAACTAGTCTATCCTGGTAAAAAATTAGTCCATTTCAGAATTGGTCATACTTAGTTGTCATACCCAACCATTGAAAAACTCAGAATTTTTGTCTCTGTCCTTTTAACAGTCGTACGAGCCTGATCATTTGTCATCCTGCACCATATTCTATGTCATACGAGTCTACTAGTTTATCGCACAAAGCTAATCCTCTATCGTACGAGATCCAAAAGTCTATCGTTCTAAGTTAAATCATGTGTTGTACGAGATAGAACTGCACAGAATCATTTGTCATTCAGGACCTACCCATTTGTCGTACGGTACTAGGCAGCAACTCGTACAAAACAAAACTATTGTCCTCCTAAAGCTGTTATACTATCGTACGGTCTCAAAAATTTTGTTGTACGAGTCTTTGATTTTGTCAGTCCAGAACAGTCAAACCCATCCAAAACAGTCTACAGCGAGCCTAAAACTGGTTATCATCCTCCGGAGCATAAACAACCTTGATAGTGTACCTCTGCCGTTGTGTTGCATGATTTTGTCAATAATCTTTAAGCTAGTTCAAACAAATATCTTATCAAACCTAAGTTAACTTAGATAACATCTTACACAGGATAGATCATTCCTAAAACCAGACCAGATCTTAGTTACTTCTCTCAATCACTATGTTAAACGAACTACTAGCTACAATTTGATCTTGACTTCTGCAAAACATTTGGCTCTTGGTCCTGTCGGTTACAAATGCCTGTTCAAACCAGAAATTCTCGCTGCAAAAGAGACAAAGAAAAAGAAATGCCCTTTTTGTCAAAAGACAATCCATTCTTTGTGGAAAACTCCTTTTACAATAAACCATCCTCGTCACAGATACCAGTTTACGACATACCAATCTTTGGTCAGCCCCTATCTCCCACCATGTTTGGGGAAAGACAAGAAAGAGAAGCTAATAAACGAGACACTCACGATGACTTTAGCAATCATGCCACTAACAGTGATTCCTCATCGACTGAATCTGAGCTTCCTGAACCTCCTGAAGCTGAAGTACATAGATGTCAGAATGATAAACAATTTCAAAAAATGATGAAGGTCACCATGGCTAGGGAAAAAGAAGACTATTTCCTAGAATTAGCAAAGCAAGGTGCCAAACTCCCTACTAGTTATAATGTGGAGGCCCTCGTCGCTAAAGAGGAATAGACACCATGGGGAAAAATAAGCAAACAAATGCAAGCATTACAAACTGTGGTCACAAGAATAGAAGACAAAGATAAAACGCCAAAACAATATTCTCTGGACACAATATGCCCATTCCCATTTGACAAAAACCTTTACATGTCTCCATTTCCTTCACGAGTTGAGATCCCAAAATTTGACAAATATGATGGTACCTCAGATCCTCAAGATCATGTCAGAGAGTTTTATTACGCTTGTATGGATTTCATGCATGATCAAATGTACCTCATGCACCTTTTCCCAAGGAGTTTAGGGGGTCAAGCAATGGAATGGTTTGCAAGCCTACCAAAAGGGATAAAAATGTTTGAAGAACTAATCCAACTATTTTTACAACAATACCCGTACAACATTCGTCACCCAGTCACTATGATAGAGCTTTGCAATACCAAACAAAAGATAGGAGAACCCTTTCTCACTTTCCTCCAACGATGGAGAAAGATGTTCTCTAGATATTCACGCACTATCCCAGATCTTGAGAAAATGGATATCTTTGTCAACAACTTAGTCCCTGAATTAAAGTACAGTGTCCAGATGCAAGTACACCCTTCATTCAACAAAATGGTAGATAACGCCCTCAGAATGGAAGATGTGCTTATCAAAAAGGGAGATATATCACTTTGGAAAGAAACATCGCAAGGTTTTAGCTCTAAAGAAAAGAGTAAATACTGGAAATATGGCAAAGATAGCAACAAGAACATCGTTAATGATGGAGTGGTAGATACTATCCAAGCAAAAACAAAATCAACAATATTTAACTTGGCTAGTGGAATGCAAGTACTCAAGGCAGCTGAAACTACAATAGAGAATCCCCTAAAGAAAACAAGAGAATGGTTTAAAGAAAAACCTTGGCTTTCAAAGCCTAAGCATGATTTTACTCCTTTGGATGAATCATATGAATCGGCTTTTAAAAATTTATTGGCAAATAATCTGATAACATTGCCAGACAATTCTAGACCATATGACCCATAAATTAGACCCAAATGGTGGAGAGAAAACGAATACTATGACTACCATCAGAACAAGGGACATAACATAAACAACTGCATGAAACTCCGACATGAAATCCAAGATCTCATTGATGCAGACAAGATCGCTGTTGGAAATCATGCGACTAATGCTAATCATAAGGCCTTTAAAGATCCCTTACCCACTTATGAACAAGGAGATTCCTCAAAATCCAAGGGAGGAGCTAGAGTCAATTATACCTACACTAACAACGATAATGTGATCAACATGATTGAATATGCTCAAAATGAATATTGCAATGTGATCATAGTCCTAGATCACCAAAATCAAACACAAACTGTTAATGCTGTGACTCGCGCTCAAAGGAAGATTACTCTCCTAGGAGCTAGTTCCTCAACTTTCAATCAAACAACATCAAATCTACCAAATAGACAAACAAACACAATCATGGCTAAATCAAAACAACTAGCTTCATCATCTTCTCCTGGTTATAGTATTGTCGAACAATTGAAGAGAACCAATGCTCAAATCTCCATTTTGGAACTGCTTAAGATCTCTTCTACTCATAAAGAGGTCCTGGACAAGGCTCTACTTACCACCAGTATCCCTAAAGATTTAGACATAGATCGGTTTCAATCTATGGTGGGTCACCTGACCTCACCTCATTACCTCACTTTCTCTGAAGAAGATGATAACTCATTGAGTCACCCACATAACCAACCATTACACATTGAAGCCATGATCCATAAACACCGTGTTAAACATGTTTTGATAGATGGAGGTGCTGGGTTGAATATTTGTGCCTACAATCTATTGACACAGCTGGGATTTTCTGAAAATGTTATTGATCCAACAAATAAGATAACAGTCAAGGCTTATGATGAAGAAGAAAGAACTTCTAAGGGTCTGGTACTCTTACCAATCAGAGTAGGACCTGTGGAAAGAGATGTCATTTTTCAAGTCCTGGATCTTCATCTTTCATACAACATCTTACTGGGTAGGCCATGGATTCATGAAATGAAAGCAGTACCATCTACGTATCATCAATGCTTGAAATTTCCTTATAATGGAGTTGAAGTTAGTATTCCTGCCGATACAAGCTATACCTACAATGCATTAACGCAAAGTGCTAATGCTTTTGTTCCTCATAATAGAGTAGCCTCCATAGCTAAAAGTTTGGAAAATTTGCTGAAATATTTACAAAAGAAATTGAAAATCACAAACACTGGCATGGATGGCTACAAGATAGAGCCTATACTCTCACTAACGCCTCTTCCTCCATCACCAAGACAGTTGGGAAAACCATCAGAGGTTATGAAGCCACAAACTTCAACTCCAAAAGTCATGTATGATGGTCTCTTTATACAGTCCTCTACTTCTCTTGCAAGTGAAATAAAAGAGGATGATGTTCTCAAATCGCTTTTCAAAGAAGACAGTGCAAACAAAGAAATACGACATTGTGAGATTTCTTTGACACAATATGGTCCAGGCTATAAGATGCTTCAACGCATGGGATATTTAGGTACTGGTCCTCTAGGCAAACGTCAAAAAGGTATTGTTGAACCTATTCAGTTACAAACTAAGTCTACCAATGATAAAGCTGGACTGGGATATGATCCAATAAAGCAATCAGATCAGAAGCACACGCCCCACCATCAACGTAAGTGGAAGAAAAAGGTACTACCTTTAACAACACAAGAAATTAATACTCAACAAACTCAAGAAGAGTGTGATGATGAACAAAAAGAATTGCCCACCCAAAGAGAGGAAACAGATGGTAATCAAGTTCTAGTTATATCAACTATAATACCACAGGAAGTAAAAGTCCCAGAGGATATGAGAGACGAAGTATACAAAATCAGAGAATTGTTTGCACCACTAAAAGTTCCAGTCACATATACTGGCAGACAACAAGTAGATGATTCATAAACTGATTCAAATGAGTATGAATGGGGTCCAGACCACATCTTAGATACATCTACTACAGATACCCTTGAAGAATCTAGTGATATCACAAATGACGCAAAAGAGTTGATACGCCTAAAAATGTAAAAGGAAATAGAAGAAATTAGACTAAAAAGACAAGAAGACTATGAACAATAGCTGGAGGAAGAAAGGACACAAGCAATTTCTTCACCTACTAACTCCCCCTCTAATGAGGTAGGACAAATCAGGTATGGAACTACAAAAGAAGAATTAGAAGCTACAGAAACAGAACCAATCATCAGTCTAGAGGAAGCTGAATGGAACAGATGACAAGGATTGACAGAACCATCAAGGTTATGTCCACAAGTATGTCAAATACAAACAATCAATGAACCAAATCACGAAGGAACTTGTAGCATCAAAGATGTGGGTGTTGATACTATATATACATTTACTAAAGCATTTGAAGATGAGTTAGAAACTTCATCTTATGACTCTGATAACTCAGACAGGAGCTCTATTTATAACAATGATTATTCAACAACACATTATGATTACTCTGTCATGAATGTTGAGATGCTGTCTGCTGACCCTGTTACTATCACACCACGGTATGTAGTCCAATCTGAAGTAGGTGATGATGCTAGAAGTAGGTCAGTTGGGTTAGGTCCAATAAATACTAACATGAATTTCTATAACCATGTCGTAACTCTTCCTGGTCTCGAGACACATACGCAAGGTAGTCTTCTGGAACTTGACTGGTCGGTCCGAAGCCATGATGATAGTACCGTGAACTCCCTTGAGCCCATTCCAACCTTATCCTTAATGCATCTGGAACTAATTGATTATACTCTTTATAACCAACCCTTGAATGTACCTACTTTTGCCAATGACTATACATTAGCCTTTTATCTCAATGCAGTTGAACCCATGTACTCTTCCACTAGCGAACAGAATGAAAACATGATTGAAGCAGATATCGAGTATCTTAGTCGCAAAAATAAGAAAAATAAAAATAAAAGATCTGATGGCAAAAACCACATTGTGGTGGTGTTAGAATCTAAAAAAGAGAAAATAAAGGACGTACCTAAAGGTGAAAACCTCTCTGAGGCGCTTGAAGGTGAGATACTTGATATACTGCCAAGTCACTTCCAGGAGAGATCTTCCATATTGATCGAGCCAACTTAGCCAGTGAACATTCGGATTCAAGAGACACCACACATCATTCATTTAGCTCAATCACTATCAGTAGAAGAGTTAAAAGATTTCAACAACCTTTTTAAGAAAAGAAGATCAACTTTGCATGGACATACTCAGATATGCCAGGACTAGATCCCGATCTCATCATGCATCACCTCTCTATTACACTAGGAGTTAAACTAGTCAAGCAAAAACTCCGTAAGATGCATCCCCATGTGGCATTGCTAGTCAAGGCTAAACTATAGAAGTTGCTAAAAGCTGGATTTATCAGAGCTATAGACTACGCAGAATGGATATCAAATATAGTACCTATATCAAAAGCAGACAAATCTATTAGAGTTTGCACAGACTTCAGGGATCTCAACAAAGCATGTCCAAAAGAGGATTTTCCATTGCCCAACATTGACATGATAGTAGATATGACTACTGGATATGAGATGTATTCATTAATGGATGAATTCTCTGGTTACAATTAGATCAAGATATAACCTAAAGATCAAGAAAATATAGCTTTCACATGTGCATGGGGAACCTTCTACTGGAATGTTATGCAGTTTGGTCTAAAGAACGCGAGAGCAACTTACCAAAGAGCAGTAACCACTATCTTCCATGATATGATGCATAAAAACATGAAAGATTATGTTGATGACACACTAGTAAAGACTATGAAGAGATCTATGTATATTCAAGAGCTAGGCCTCATACTAGATAGAATCGAAAGATTCAAGCTCCGATTAAATCCTAAAAAGTGTGCATTTGGAGTAAAATCAGGAAAATTGCTTGGTTACATAATTTCAAAAAAAGGAAATGAGGTTGACCCTAAAAAGGTCCAAGCTATAATGGAAATGCCTCCACCCAAGAATCTCAGTCAGATGAGAAGTTTATAAGGCCATCTTCAGTCAATAAGGAGTTTTATATCTCAGCTAGCAGACAAAGCTCAACCCTTCACGAAGGTATTAAGGAAAGGGATTCAATACAACTGGGATAAAGATTGTGAACAACATTTACAACAAATCAAAGAATATCTTTCTAATCCACCCATATTAATGCCACCGATTCAAGGTAAGCCACTGATCTTGTACATATCAGCTACATATACTTCACTGGGGGCACTTTTGGCACAACAGGATGACAATAAAAAGGAACGAGCTATCTATTACATCAGCAGAACATTGGTGTCATATGAAATGAACTACACTATAATAGAGAAAGCATGCTTAGAATTGGTCTTTGCATCACAAAAATTAAGGCACTATATGTTGGCACACTCTATTAAGCTAGTAGCTAAGATTGATCCACTCAAATATCTTCTCAGTAAAGCAACACTTACAGGAAGACTAGCCAAATGGGTCATGGTCCTTACAGAATTTGATATTGAATATGTGGAATGTAAAGCCATCAAAGGACAGGTTATTGTAGACCAATTTTTTGAGGCTCCACTTGAAGACAGTCAACCTCTGCATATAGAATTCCTGGATGAATCATTCATGCACCTTACTAAACAATCATGGAAGATGTTCTTTGATGGGTCTTTCACTCAACATGGTTTTGGTGCTGGGATACTTTTTATTACTCCCCAAAAATACTCAATTCCAAAAGCTTACAAGATTCTCTTCCCTTGCACGGACAACATTGTAGAATATGAAGCTTTGGTAAATAGGATCAAGTTGGCCATCAAGTGGAAGATCATTGAATTACACATCTATGGAGATTCACAACTCATCATCAACCAAATCAATGACCTATACCAGACAAGAGATGAGAAATTGATGACTTATAAGAGAATGGTGGATTATCTCAAGAAATACTTTACCTTTGTATCCTTTCAGCAGATTCCCAGAACAACAAATAGAGCAGTGGATGCAATGGCCACTTTGGCATCTATACCATAGCTACAAGAATTAATTTTCGCTTTGAATTCCTGGTGGAGGAGTTACATTATCCTGCCTATGATTCTCTCGAGTCCCAGATGGTTTGTTCTATTATTGGACATGACTCATCTCGTTATAGCCACATTTACTCTTACCTGCGTGACCAAGTTGTCCCCGCTAATATTTCCTGAAATGAAAAAAGGAACCTAATCCAAAATGCATCATGGTACATCATCATTGCTAATGACCTATTCAAGCGAGGTTTAGATAATACTTTGCTTAGATGTCTAGAAACCGAAGAGTCCCAATGCGCATTATCCGATGTTCATGAAGGTGTTTGTGGATCCCATTCGAATGGTCTAACTTTAGCATTAAAACTACTAAGGGCTAGCTACTATTGGCTAGACATGGAGAAAGAAGCTATAAAATTTGCTAAAACCTGTGAAAAGTGCCAAAAAAGAATTAAAAATTGAGAAAAGAAATCAATTGGAGATAATCTTGAGAAACAAATTAAAAATTGATAAATAATGTCAAAGAAAGCAATTAAAATAATTAAATATTAAAATTGAATGAAATAGAGAATAAATCAGTTTTTTCTGATTTTATCTTAATTTTAGTTCAATTTCCTTTAAAACTGAGAAATGCATCCAATCACATCAATTCACTTGGATTGTGCTTCCTCTTGAAAAATCTTGACCGCTCATCATCATTTGATCTTAGCCTTTGGTTTCTTTCTGAATTTTCTATAAATTCAGGCTCTCATCTCTCATTCAAAGATCCTAGAGAATATATTGTTAGTATACTGTTTTTGCTCTAGGTTCATTGAGAATATTGCATACATATTTATATCATTTATCTCATTTATTGCTTAAATCTTGTTAGATTAATCTTGCATTCATCTAGCATTAATATCATGCTCATATAGATTAAAATCCTTTGTCTTGGTGTAGTCTAGTCATTGGATTGCTTATACAAATCTGAGAGCAATCTTATACTCGCATCTTTTAGAAGGCAATGGGTCGATTTGTTATGGTTTTCATATTCATATTTATATCTATCTAACCATGCATGTAATGACTTGATTGAAGTGTTGTGCTTACAGATACATGTCCACTTTTCACACACACAGGTATAAGTAATACTATCACAGTCGATCAGATAGCTCACATATGCATTCTATTTCAATAGTTTAGATTTAAAAGAGACATTTTGTAGAACAACTCCTAGCAAATTACATTTGTTTAAAAGTTTGTAAAGTCTCTTCAACAATATCGCGCACTTTATGCATCACACGCAATGATTTATCTTTGAAGTATTTTGTTGCAAAGTTGCCATTTCAACACAGGTTGTCATATTTGGCTCTATACCTGCCAAAACTATTATCATGTTAGTGCTTCTAACGCCTTTTTTTTTTGACAAACTCATCTTGCACATGTCCCGCAAATCAAACGGATTCCATGATATAATATATTTTTGAGGCATTCTGTCCAACAACGCCTGTCGATGACATTTACCTAAAAGTTTCTAAAGCTATTTCCACCAATCCATTTTATGTATTGCCTGCAATCACTACATCCAATGCTATGACATCTCTTTTAGGCATTCTGTCAAACAAAATAGCAACATGTATTTGTCTCTACTTCCAGTTGGAAATGATATATCACTTAATTGTAAGTGTCTTTTTCATTACATGCACTTCAATAAAAAGTGCCAAATTACAAAGGGGGATAAACGATCATAATTTTGCCTCGAGCATTTGATTTTTCACTCATTTCTCATTTTAAGATTTCTCACATTCAAGCACGAAGAAGGGAAGAAACAAGTGGAGGAAGTAAGGAAATTTGTGCAAGCATATATCACATAAGCGGTGTAAGTTTTATTTGTCTCTTGCAATCATCTTGACAAGTCATTTTTTTAATTGGTTTTACTAGTAAATTGCCTAACAAGGTGCAGTTGCAAGAGATCACAAGAGGAGGCCTAACAAATTGTTTGTAGATTTCTCAAGGTGTCAACATTTGCAATCTTTTGACACTCATTTTAAATGGTGCAAATTGATCAAGCCTAGGATAGTCATTTTCATTTTGCCACAATCGGGCTTAAAACGAACATTCACATTTTGCAATATGGGTTATAATGAACATTTACATTGACTTAATTGGTGCAACAATTTGGCTAAAAAGAACACTTCATTTTGCTATCTTGGCTAAAAAGAACACCATGGTTGTTGGAGCAACATCTCCAAGTAGGAATTAGATCACATTGCAATGATGGGATAAAAAGAACAAGTGTCTTTTGTGTTTGGAACACTTGTGCAAAATTTGTAGAGTAGTCCCAATTTTAACACAGACTATCCTCTCCCTTGGCTCTTGTGGTCTTAGGTGCAAGAGAAAAGTGTTAGTAACACTCTAAATAGTAACACTCTAAATAGTAACACTCTAAATAGTAACACTCTAAATTTTCTATTTTTAAGAGAGGCCTGCCAAGGGACACATCACCCTTGGTATGATCTTGAGCGGTAAATCCTTTGAGCCACTATAGAAATCAAGTGAGAGCTAAAGCTATAGCCTTAGGTGTATCTGTTCCTACAGTGTAACTTGCCAAAATGACATATGGGCCCCACCGTGAGTTACTAGGCTCTTAAGTGAGTCACTGTAGAATGAACTTACATCTAAAGACATCAAACATTACTAGACACCTCTTATTTTAGAAGCCCACTCATTCTATTGATTAAGGATATTTGTGAAAAGTTCAATGCAAGAGCATAGAAGGTTTTTCTCCCAAGATACTCACCATACATATTTCCTTGAGTAGAAACATGGCTTTTTGAAAAGCTACTTGTAGCTTGATGAAAGTGGTGACTCCCCCATCATAGGGACCACCTATCTGTTATGCTCATGCAAGACTTATTATATCACATCCTTACATGCCATGATGGGATACATAAGGTATGTAGTACCAAAATCGAAGAAATATCAAGTTGTGGGCTGAAAATATCACAACTGGCCATTAAATTAGGTATAAAAAGTGTTTGAGTTGTCTTCATCTTGTTTCATACCAGTGGAAATTTGGGCCGACTTTAGACCTATGGACATACACGCATTATCAGGGTCAAAAATTTCATGAATGGGTTGATTTAGACCCACACCTTTTGTGCCATTTTTGAAAGGGCAAGAATATACGCTTGTGTGCTTGATGTATTTTTCTTGTCAAAGGAATCAAACATTTGAAACAAGTTACACCCTAACAATGATCTAATCAAACAAAACAAACATTCTTGAAAAAGCCATCAATTCTTTGTGTTTGGAAATCTCTCAAAAATTCCAAGAATTAAAGAAGCAAAGTGAAAAGAAAACTCAAAAGAAAAGAAGCTTCCTGCATAAAAACCGTAAGCTTTTGTTGAAACATCACACTTTCATCCATCGATATCACAATTTTAGTCACAATTTTACCAATGACTTTGCATTAGAATGACTTGCATCACAAGCTTTCTTTCAAAGAAGGGATCTATCATATCATCACAATCATGGTCAACACATTCCTCCATCATACATTCCACAACCGACAATCACTTATTAGGGATTCCTAGGTTCACATAATCCTCCTACATTTTCTTAAGTCATTCACTTCTAATATTTCTAAAATTAAAACATCATAATCATTTTCTTCCATCTTTCTCACTTCAAAATCATTTCCAAAATCAATCATCAAATTCATAGTCAATAGTGGAAATTCCAAGGTTCACATTCATTTTAAATTTCACAATCCAAATATCTAAATTTCATTCAACTCTTAAACACAAAAGGGTCTTGTCGTTAGTTCTTTCAAGATATTGCTTATCATACCAACAAAATTACTCTCTAGTGTGTCTCTACATCTAGGATCAATTATCCTCAGGGACATTACTAAGCATCATAGATAGGTTAAAACTAGTTCATGAGTGCATCCTCTCATAGCTAGGTAGCTTGTGTTTATAACAAAACAAACCTTGCTAAACCTCATCACAACAACAAAAATACTTTCTAGTGTGTCTCTACATCTAGGATCAATCATGCTAAGGGACATTACTAAGAATCATAGATAGGTTAAAACTAGTTTTTGAGTGCATCCTCTCATAGCTAGGTAGCTTGTGATTTGTAAAAACACAAACCTTGCTACACCTCATCTCACAAAATTGTTGCAAACCAAACAAGCAATCTCAAAAAGGACTTTGTTGATATCCAACTTTTAGTGTAGGAGATCACTCATCCATAAAAATTTCAACTCATAATCATTATCATAAAATCTTGGAACTATAAGAGGAGATCAACCACCCACTATTTCATCTCATTTCCAAAATACAAAATTCAACATGGCTATGACTAGATCTCAGAGTTAGAGACGCAAGCAGCCACAAATACTTCATGAATTGGATAATGAAGAAGATCTCAACCCCTTTCGTCAGGAAGAATTTAAAGGGGGAGAAGAATCAAATACTCCCACACAAGAGGAAATTGAACGAGCCACATAGGACCCCCGATTTAATAGAATCTTTGATGAGGTTCTCAAGGGAAATGCTAATGCCCATTTCTTAAGAATTTCTCAAGAAGGTGCTAAACTCCCTTCAAACTTTGACATATCACAACTTCAGGAAGCACAAAAACAAGCCCTAGACAATCATCAACAAGATAGACCTCAAAATGAAAGAAGATCAAAAAATACTTACTATAACAATTATGACCAATATCAATAAAGGAACCACACATATGCTCCACCTTCTCCCACGTAAATGGATGCCTTAAGACAACAAGTACAAGACCTCGCCCAACAAGTAAATTCAAGAAGGTAACAAAAGAGATATGCTCTTGAAGATATATGTCCCTATCAATTTAATAGGAACATTGTCATGTCTCCCTTTCTACGTAATTTCAGGACTCTAAAATTTGATAGACCAAGGAGACATTAGGATCTGATAGACCAAGAAAACATCACAATGGACACGAACAAGGGATCGGCAAACACAAATCGCACCATATTTAAAGATCCATTTGTTGAACATGATAAGGGAAAGGCATCAACCTCAAGAACACAAAACAATACTGCCAACTATACAAAGGTCTCATACGACTATACCATCAATGCTATCAGCATAGGAGGTGCAGTAGTTGCTACAGTTACTGTTAATCCAAGAGACAAAATTGATGGTATCATAGAAGATGATAAGTAGATAGACCCAAATTCATGGATAACTATGTATGCATGATGTTAGAAGCACCACGATATGATGAAGATAAGAATATTTTCCCTATAGACTGAGGGCAAGAAGAACCACCGTATCTAGATTAGTTTGAAAGTGATGAAGTTATAGTAGAGTTCGTGGGTATCAAAGATGGATTGCTATATGGTGATTAGAAAGAAGGTTTTACAATAGACCTTGACATCACAACATAGTTTGGCGAAGCAAGCTCCTCTACTTCACAAGACCCGGATAAGATTGAAAACATTGGTAAAAGCAAACTAAAAGATCTTTTTATCGCACAAGAAAGTTCCGCAACATTGGTGGAAAAGATAGAAGAAGTAAACACAGAAGAAGCTGAAGTTGTGCATAATATACACTTGGTTGAGTTATATGATGATATACTAGGGATGGATCCAAAGTTAGTGCTACATCACACACCATTGTTACTAGGAATCAAGCCATACAAACCAAAACTCAAGAAGATGAATCCACATATTGCTTTAAAAGAAGAGTTACATAAGTTGTGGGATGTGGGATTCATAAAGCCCATTGATTATAGTTAGATTAGATTGCATTTGCATTCCACTTTCTTAAAAACACAAATTTCATTTAGTTTCTTTTCAAGCGCATCACATTTACAATCTTCATGGCATATAGTCTCTGCATTAGCATATAGATGCATCAATAAATCAAGGAGACTTTTTTTGTTAATTACTTGTCTGCACTCAAGAGAAGCGAAGGTTGTCTCATTTCTTAGATACTTGTAGATGAAGTTTTTGAATGTATTAGGTCGTTTATGTTCAACATCACCTTGTGATTGAGATTTATCTATGGTTGGGTAGAAGTTTTACTATTGAGCCTTTTTACCAACATTCTATCAATTTTTTATATCTTACACATTAATCGTTTGCTCTAAATCATTGCAGATTCCTAGTTGATCGTATGGCTAGTGAAAAATCCAAAATTCTACTTCAACACTACTATAATTGTCATACCCATGTAGGTTTTTTATTGTAGTATCATAAAATTATGACCCTATAAATTTTTGACCACATTAGGGTCCTCAAGGATGCGAAATTGAATCCCCTAGCCTGATCGGAGACCTGAGACTATTCAACCCTCAGAATTTGCTTCTCCCTTGGCCTCCGCACCACCCTGTTTGCACTCTTCCCTGGAGAAAAGGGTAGGAAAGGGGTGTGGTGCCCCTGTCCCTACCCTATTTTGGGGCAGGACCCCTTCCCGAGCTTGCATTCTAGGTTGTGCAGTGAGCGAGAAAACTTCCCTGATGTCGGCTTGTGATGAAAATCAGTTTCATTAACCCTAATTGACATGTATTTAAATTGCAGTTTCCCTCTCATTTGGATAAGTTCAATAAGTTGGATAAGTTGGATGAGTGGGAAGTTTACATGAGATCAAGAATTTTGGCCATTTGGTGGAATTGATTATGTGTTGCATTGATGTTTTGTCATTGATGTCAAAACTAGCTATTTGGATGCTTTACCGACACCCTTATGGTCCTGGTAGGATGAGTAGTTTCTGGTTAACTTGGATCCGATATGATCCAACAGGCTTCGGTATAGTCTGGTGATGGAATTAGCTTATTCATGATACTAATACTCATATTTGATCAGTTGGTTTTGGTCTGGAGATTGGATGCTATCCTGCTTGCTTAGATGATTGGTGTAGCGTCCTAAAACTGCGACACTTGCAATTTCGACTGCATTTCGGTCTTCACAATGGCGACGCAACACGCAACCTGAATGGAGACCCCAAAACTTGCTCACGACACCAAAAACTGCATTTTTCAAGCACCCTAGCCTGAACCTCCTTGCACCCTGCTGTCCCGAGAGGTGGGACCAGAGCGCCCAGCGCCTTGGTCCCCAGGACCATGGCGCCTAGCGCCCTGGTCCCTGGGTCCTATTTTGGGCCCGGTCTCCTAAGGAGATTGTGGGTCTTTTTGTTTGCAATTTGGAAATTATATTTCCTGGTCGGCCTAAGGTCGGGAAAATCAGTCTATCAGCCCTAATTGACAAGTATATAAACTACATTTTTCCTCTCTCATTAGGTAAGTGAGAATAAGACGGAAAAAGCGTGGAAACTATACTCAAGCATTCAAGCATTCAAGCAATTGATCATTTCAAGTCTCCATTCAAGGTTAAGTGTTGCATTCAAGACAAGGATTCAACCATTGAAGAGGAGATCACTTACTACATGCTACTACAACATACAACAAACAACAACATCTAAACCTTCGCACATAAGGATACAAACATCCTTAGAACAAGGTATTAGTACTTGTTTTACATTACAGTCATTTACATTTATAGCACTTGCTCATTTCTTGGTTAATTCCAAAACCAGGGTTTGACCTAAAGGCAAACCCCTAATCCCTAACCCCCCAATCGTCTTCGCTTTTCTCTGTGTAGGTTGCAGGTATGCGGCTGAGATTGAAGATCTGGAATCCTTGTGTAGAGACGAATAGATCCCCCTTTGTTTCGCGGATTTTTCGGAGGACCGTGGCGCCGGGCGCCATCGTCCTAACAACTTTTGCTCAAAATTGCAGGACAATGCCGTATCGACATTCTACTGCTAATTCCAGGTCCGCAGCTTCATCCTATAACCCAAACTCAGTTTATAAGCGAATCTTTATGACTTTCTATGCATTCCTAGCTTAATTTCCTTAACAACATTCTTTACAAAAGAGGGTAGCCTTGCTTTCCTAACCCTTGAAATTCATTTAGCATTCAATCTTACATTGTGTGGGATTGGATCTTATGAGTTTCAACCCCTCTTTTGAATGTAAAGTCTCTCCCCTAAGTGAAAACCATCGAATCCTAGCGAACCTCCCTTCTCTCTCCTCGGAGTTGGAAGAGGGGAGTGCAACTAGGGTTCGATCGCGATTTTCCGCTTTACAATTGGTTTCTAGTTCTGGTGAGGGTTTCACCGGTAGAGCTTTTGATGGATATTTTTGATGAATTGCATAAATGGTGTAGGTGCAGCTTTTGATAGAGTTTCAAAATGCTATTGGTGATCATGTTTGAGACTTGGCGATTAGAGATCATTGCTGAAGCGTGTGGACCTATACTTGGTCTCGGTTGATCTAGGTTATGGATCGGCTTTAATGTAACATGTGGATATGACCTATTGATGTATTTTTGGGATGTCTTATTTGTTGATATTACTTGTTTTGTCTAAGGCCGACATGGTTTGTAATTATGTAATTAGTTTATTGTCTGGTGGCCGACCTGATTGTTTATGGTTGAGGGTTTGTATAAATAGATGTAAGATCTTATTGTAGGTCATCATGGTTATTGTAAGAGATCATGGTCAAGGAATGTAATGTGCGAATAATATAATATAATTCAGGCTAAAGGAGTTGGTCAATTTTTGGAGATTGAATTGGGTTTATGTAAGAGGATTTAGTCCTCTGGTATTGAGCTTAACCGAAACTATACTCAGGCATATGAGATGTTATCTTTTGCAGTTCAACACTTCTTCAGATTGTAGTCTAGATTTATATGTAGTCAGTGAGACTCCTTTTGTGATGAGCAGTGTGCTCTAGGTTGTTGAATTTCCTGCAAGTGTAGGCCCCTTCATTGTAAATCACATACTTACTGCAGAAGTATTATCTTATTATGGGTAGGCTTCCCAATGTGGTTTTTCCCTTTACCGGGTTTTCCACATACAAATCTTGGTGTTATGTGGATGACATTTATTATGCGATTATTGTTTATGCTTAATTGGATTAACTGCTATTCCGATATTATTGTTTTGGGTTCCAGTATTAAAGTTTAATTGCTGAATGTTCTTGTAATCTGTGACAACTGATTCACGCTCCCCCCTCTCAGTTGTCTTCTGGTTATCTGAACTATCTAACAAAGAATTCAAGAGCATTCAAGCATTCCTTTCAAGCATTGAGCATCTCAAGTCTCCCTTCAAGGCTAGGTGTTGCATTTAAGTCAAGGATTCAACCATTGAAGAGGAGATTGATTCCAACATTCAATTCCAAACAAGCATTTCTATCAACATTTCTATTTCAACCTCCCTTGAGGTGATTTACATTTCAGTCTTTTATTTACATTTGCTTGCAAGTACTTTCTTTCATTACTTGGTTAGTTCCAAAACTGGGGTTTGACCTGAAGGCAAACCCCCAATCCTAAGCCTTTTTCCTCTCTTTTCCATGTGTAGGTTGTAGGTGTGCAACTGTAATTTGGATTTGGACTCCATTTGGAAAGGTGGAAAAACCCTTTTCATTTCATGGATTTTTCAGATGACTGTGTACATTCCCACCATAGTCCGGGCAACTTTTCCTCAAATTCGTAGGGTGACTTTGTTGGCAATTGACACTCATTGGAATAATATGTTATCAATGATGGCAACAAGATTCTATTGAAGGCATATACCGACATTTGGAGGCATACACTGTAGGATACCGACACCAACATCCAACACTTTAGTGAAGCCAATATTAGTTTGGATTTGAAAGGTTTTATTTGTAAAATCATTTTGTAATTATTATATAAGGGCCGACATTGAATAACTTTTGTATTGTAAGCCGACATAAGGCATATTGTTTGTAAAGGGTATATAAGTCAGTCTGCTAGGTCATTTTGACAAGGGACAAGATAGATAACAAGTGTAATGTGAAGGATATGTATGAAGGTCATTTGTATATGAATGTAATATCACACTATTGGCATTTGCATGAAGATTGCATTAATGATATGTTATGTTGTCATTGATGTCAATTGAATCGATAATGATATTAATGATGTTGCTGGTATTGTTGTTATTGTTGATATTGTCTTGTAACCGGTAGGAAGAGCTTTGTGAAGGTTATTATAAACTGGTATGTAAGTTTGTGAGTTGAACCGATAATCGGAGTAAAAGGTTAAACCCTTTCTATGTTATGTAACTGGTAAACCCTACCAATTGTTTTTGTTAAACCCTAACCGATTAAGGTTGTTGAATTGGTTATGTTGGTTTATGATTTGATGTTGAGCGGTAATGATGGTGACACGTAAGGTCATTGTATGAAGACAAGTTCAAAATGTTTTGGCACGTTTGTTTGTCTAGGGAAGGAACAAAATGTCTTGCATCTAATGCAAAATGCGTGATGAGTTACTAAGCTGGATAAAGCGGTAATCAAGGAGCGGTTGAGGTTTTCTTGATTGATGTGATGAGATTGCTATGAAATCCAACGGTCATGCTTGTATCGACTTGTTTGTAATCTCGGTGAGAGGATTAGATTTTTGTTGTGTTACCAACCTAATTGATTTGTATTTAAATTCGATGAAGTTGTTTTGTTGGAAAGAGTTGGTAGAAATCAGTTGAGTGTGTGGTTGCCTAACCGAAGAATGAGTCTTCAGTTTGAGTAAAGGAAGATAGAAGCTTAAATGGATTTGATCAAGAAAATGTAGTGCTATTCAGACAGATCAAGAAACTTCTGTTGTTTTCTGACAATTATAGCATAATTGAAATCCCCTAACTGGATAAGCTCTAAAAATCTTGGTTACTTATTAAATCCTCTAACAAGGTGGTCCATTAGATTGGATTTTCAAATCCTCTATTGAGGTTACTCCTTACAGGGTATTTGCTTCTAACAAGGCATTTATAGTCAATCCTTTAATCGGGTGATTCCTAACAGATCAGTTCTTAATAAAACTTTTGTAAAAGCTTTAACAGGCTAGGCTCCTAATAGGGCAAACTTCAGAAGAGTTCAAATATTTTCTTGTGAGTCTCATCTCATTGTTGTTTTTACCTATTTGGGTTTTCCATGTATAAATACTTGTGTCCTGCAGTGAATGTTTTGGTGTTATGATCTTATAATTTATTTGATTAATTATTTTTGATAAGGCATTATAACCATAAATGTTGAGAAATGAAGTATTTGGATGTTTGCAAGGTTGATGTTGTTTACTGTTAAGTTGCTATAACAGTCCACTGGCATTCTTATGAGTATTGATCTTGATAGTGGCATTTGATTGATAAGTTTACTTTGTGAGTTTGAGTTTGAGTTTGGGAAGTTTGTATCAATTTTTCTAGTTACTTATTCAGCCCCCTCTCAGTAATCTATTGGATACTTATTCTTTCATCATACCATCAATTGGTATCAGAGCATCTCAAGTCCTCTAAGATCTAAGCCTAACAACTTGAGGAAAATATCTGCTAGATCATGATGAATAAGGAAGGTCCGAAGTTCAACAAAGATAACTATAGGATATGGAGTGACAAAATGAAGATCTACATTAAGAGTCTAGGAAGTCAGTATTGGGATCATATAGAAACTCAGTATATTGCACCTATTGGAACTCTGACTGATGATCAAAAGAAAGAATAACAAGAAAATCATCAAGCATTGGAAGCTATTATCAATTCCTTGTCTGATGCTGAATATGTAGATTTTCATGGTCTTGAAACTGCATATGAAGTGTGGAAAAAACTTGAAGAGATTTATAGCAGTGATGAACATGTTAAGATTGCTAAAGATGAGAGTCTAAGAGGAAAGTTTGATGACATGAGGATGTATTAAGGTGAGAATATCCAACAGTATGGTCAAAGGATAAAAGAGATAGTCGGTGAAATTAAGAGTGTAGGAGGAAAAGTGGAAGATGCCACAGTAATCAGCAAGGTACTGAGAACCCTGCTACCGATCTATGCTATTCAAGTTGCATCTATTCAAAAGTTGATGTCCATTGACAAAACTAAGGTAACTCTTAACTCCATCATTGGCAAGCTTATTGCTTTTGAATTAAACGGTTATGATGGTAGTGTACAAAAAGATGAGTCTGCATTTAGAGATTTTGTTTCTAACCCATTTGTGAGAAAAAGTAGAGATACTAGTCATGGTTATGAATCTAGATCCAATAGAGATGCTGATGATGAAGATGATTTAGTGGAGCTTGAAGCATTGTTGGCAAAGCAGTTTCCCAGAGGCATTGGTAAATATAGAGATAAACTACCCTTAAAATGTTTTGTATGCAACAAGATTGGTCACATAGCGGCTAATTGTCCTAATGGTGAAAATGAACACAAGAGAGAAAAATTCAAGATGTATAAGGGTAAAGGAAAGAGAGATTATCTTATTTCTATTGATAGTGGTATCACTGATGAAGAATTTGATGATGATGCTAGTGAAGATATTGTGTTTGTAGCTATTAAGGAAGAGATATCAGACCAGAAGGCATTAATCCAGGATGGATAACTCTGATGATTGGATAATTGATAGTGGTTGTTCACATCATATGACTGGTTATCGAAGCAAATTTCTTTCCTTAAAATAATTTGATGGTGATGTAGTTAGATTTGGCAACGAGTCACCCTGCATGGTTAAAGGTAAAGGAGTTATTTCTCTTAATGGGAAGAGTAGTGAAGATCATTTCTATTGGGTTGAAGGACTAAATCATAATCTTTTGAGTGTGGCACAACTCAATGATAAAGGATACCCACTGTAGTTTAAAAATTATGTGTAAAATCTTTGACAACAAAGGTGAATTGATTGCAACCGGGAAACAAACTAAAGGTAACTTGTTTCATCTCAATTCTAAAGTTAGCAACTATTTTATTGCAAAAATAGATGATTGTTGTCTTTAGCATAGGAGATTTTATCATATAAACTTTGATAACATTATTAAAGTGAGTAAGTCCAAGACAGTGAGAGGTTTGCCTTAGTTAGACAAACCGGTTATGCTCTTTGTCAAGAATGTCAGTTAGCAAAGATGACTTCTTCAACTTTCAAAAGAAAATCCTTCTTAGCAGAGCATTTGTTAGATTTGGTTCATATAGATCTTTGTGGACCAATAAGAACAAAAAGCATTCAAGTTGATAGATATTTCATGATTCTCACTGATGATTGCTCAAGGATGATGTGGGTTACATTCTTGAAAGATAAGTCTGAAGCTTTTGTCAAGTTCAAGGCATTCAGGGCCTTAGATGAGAAAGAGAGTGGTAAGAAGATAAAATGTCTGAGGACAGATTAAGGTGGGAAATTTACTTCTGAGGAATTCACTAGGTACCATGAAGAGAATGGTATCAAATGATAACTCTCTGCATCAAGGACACCACAACGAAATGACATCGCAGAAAGAAACAACCGGTCAGTTGTTGAAGCTGCTAGGACAATGTTGATATAAGGAGGTGTTATGAAAACCTTTTGGAGAGAAGCTGTCAGCACAACTGTCTACACAATGAACCAGGTTCTGGTAAAGAGAGGCAAGGAAAAGACTCCTTATGAATATTGGTATGGAAGATCACCCGATCTTATCTATTTTAAGATATTTGGAAGCAAATGCTTTATTAAAAGAGGTGACTACATTAGTAAATTTGAGGCTAAGAGTGATGAAGGCATATTTCTTTGCTACTCCACCAAGAGTAAGGCCTACAAATGTTTTAACAACTGAACACATAGAATTGTTGAGAGTGCTGATGTTCGAGTGAATGAATTTCCTAAAGTCTCAGAAGGAACCAGTTTAGAGAAAAAGGATGAAGATCCTTGCATTTTGTTTTTGGAACCAGAAACTATGAAATTTGAAATCGGCAAAGCAAATTTTGATGCAACAGTCCAGCCATAATAGATAAATTCAGAAGAAGATGATGACAAAGAAGAAGCTAAACTTGAAGATAATGATCATGTTATTCCTAGATATGTGAGACTGAATCACAATAGTGAGCAGATTATTGGAGATAAGGATGCTGGAGTACTAACCAGAAGAAAAATCAGAGAGAATTCTTGCATGATCTCCACCATTTAACCAAGAATTGCTAAGGAGACATTTGGTGATGATTATTGGGTTAAAGCTATGGAGGAAGAATTGGATCAAATTGAGAAGAACAACACTTGGACCCTAGTACCCTGACTGATAAATAAGAATGTTATAGGTACTAAATGGGTATACATAAACAAATTGAATGAAGATGGTGTTGTAGTTCACAACAAGGCAAGATTAGTGTGCAATGGTTATGCTCAAGAGGAAGGAGAAGATTATGGTGAAACTTTTGCAACAATAGCAAGACTGGAAGGTGTCAGAACTTTACTTGCATTTGTAGCCCATAAGAAGTTCAAGGTATATCGGATGGATGTTAAGTTTGCATTTTTGAATAGGATATTGGAAGAAGAGGTATAAATAGAGCAGGCAGATGGTTATGCATTGACTGATGAGAAAGACATGGTATGCATATTGCATAAGGCTTTATATGAATTAAAGAAGGCACCTAAAGCATGGTATGAAAGGATTCATACACATCTAATGAAGATATGCTTTCTGAGAACCAGTGATGATAGTAACATATATCTCAAGTCTGAAGGAGATGAAATACTGGTCAATGAAGTATTTGTTGATGATATTATATTTGGAGGTAATGATGTCATGGGCAATAGTTTTGCAGATGAAATGAAAAATGAATTTGAAATGTCTTTAGTAGGAGAAATAAATTTTTTCATAGGCTTGCAGATACAACAAATGAAGAATGGTATTTTCATTACACAGTCTAAGTATGTAAAAGAGGTTTTGAAGACATTTGGCATGAGTGACTGTAAACCAGTTGGGACACCAATGGTTACAAGTTGTAAGTTGTCCAAGGAAGATAAATCTAAGTCTATTGATGAGAAGGAATACAGGTCAATGATTGGAAAGTTACACTATGTTGTTCATAGCAGACCAGACATTACCCATGCAGTTGGCATAGTTGCTAGATTCCAGGATAATCCTAAGGAGACACACCTGATAGCAATAAGAGAATCTTTAGATACCTGAAAGGTATTGTCGACTATGGATTATGGTATCCATATGGAGGAAAATTTGATTTGAAGGTATACACAAATGTTGATGACCGGAAAAGCACAATCGGTGGAGCATTTTTTCTTGGAGGAAGGCTTGTTTCATGGAGTGGTAAAAAGAAGAGTTGTACTTCACATTCTATTGCTGAAGCTGAGTATGTTGTAGCTTATATGAATTGCACATAGGCTATTTGTATGAGGCACATTTTGGAAGGTTTTAAGATGAAGATTTCAGAACCTATAAAGATCTTATGTGATAACACAAGTGCCATAAATATTTCCAAGAATCCTATTTTGCACGCATGAACCAAGCACATTGAATTGAAGTATCATTTCTTGAGGGAAAAAGTTTAGAGTAAAGATGTTATCTTAGAGCATGTTTCTACCAAGGAACAACTTGCAGATATTTTTACCAAACCTTTGCCTAAGACTACTTTTGAGTATCTTAGAAGTTAGTTAGGGGTTGTCCCTCTTCATGAAGTTAGTTGAACATGATGTTGACTGCATCAGTCCCTGAAACACTTGCAAAATTTTACAAGGGTTGATGTAGAAGTGGATGTATTCCATAGGGGGAGCATCAAGTTGTAGTATGTTGTTGATGCACAGTGAAACTTTGATATTACATGTTTTACTTTCAATTTTGCATTTCTGTCAAAGGGGGAGAATAATTATGTGATTATGAGAAGGAAAACCAGTGACAAACTGAAGATAGAGAGAGCATGTGAATACATGGTAATGTAAACCAAGATTCCTATTCACAATCACAACAACAAAAGCAATGGTGTTGATATTTTGTATTGCCATCAATGCCAAAGGGGGAGATTATTGGCATTTCCATGAAGATTGCATTAATGATATGTTATTTTGTCATTGATGTTAATTGAACCGGTAATGATATTAATGATGTTGTTGATATTGTTGTTATTGTTGATATTATCTTGTAACCGGTAGGAAGAGCTTTGTGAAGGTTATTATAAACTGGTATGTAAGTTTGTGAGTTGAATCGGTAATTAGAGTAAAAGGTTAAACCCTTTCTATGTTATGTAACCAGTAAACCCTACCACTTGTTTTTGTGAAACCCTAACCGATAAGGTTGTTGAATTGGTTATGTTGGTTTATGATCTGATGTTGAGCGGAAATGATGGTGACATGTAAGGTCATTGTATGAAGATAAGTTCAAAATGTTTTGGTGAGTTTGTTTGTCTAGGGAAGGAACAAAATGTATTGCATCTAATGTAAAGCACGTGATGAGTTATTGAGCTCGATAAAGCAGTAATCAAGGAGCGGTCGAGGTTTTCTTGATTGATGTGATGAGATTGCTATGAAATCTAACGGTCATGCTTGTATCGACTTGTTTGTAATCTCGATGAGAGGATTAGATTTTTGTTGTGTTACCAACCTAATTGATTTGTATTTAAGGTCGATGAAGTTGTTTTGTTGGCAAGAGTTGGCAAAAATCAGTTGAGTGTGTGGTGGCCTAACCAAAGAATGAGTTTGCAGTTTGAGTAAAGGCGGATAGAAGCTTAAATGGATCTGATCAAGCAAATGTAGTGTTATTCAAATAGATCAAGAAACTCCTATTGTTTTCTGACAATTACAATATAATTGAAATCCCCTAACCGAGTAAGCTCTAACAAGGTGGTCCATTAGATTGGATTTTCAAATCCTCTATTGAGGTTAGTCCTTACAAGGTAGTTGCTTCTAACAAGGCATTTGTAGTCAATCCCTTAACCGGGTGATTCCTAACAGGATCAGTTCTTAACATAATTTTTATAAAAGTTTTAACAGGCTAGGCTCCTAACAGGCAAACTTTAGAAGAGTTCAAATATTTTCTTGTGAGTCTCATCTCACCGTGGTTTTTACCTATTTGGGTTTTCCACGTATAAATACTTTTGTCATGTGGTGAATGTTTTGTGGTTATGATCTTATGATTGATTTGATTTATTATTTTTGATAAGGCATGATAACCATAAGTGTTGAGAAATGAAGCATTTGAATGTTGGCAAGGTTGATGTTGTTTACTGTTAAGTTGCTATAACAATCAACCGATATTCTTATGAGTATTGATCTTGACAGTGGTATTTCATTGATAATTTTACTTTGTGAGTATGAGTTTGAGTTTGGGAAGTTTGTATCAGTTTTTCTAGTTATTGATTCACCCCCCTCTCAGTAATCTACCAGATACTTATTCTTTCATCATACTATCACATACTAGATGGTTTATAAATCATTCTTAGAGGAAAGGAGATACCGATAGAAGGATTTAGGGTTTATGAATTGGTACAGAACATAGCTTTAATCAGAACTCTTTTTGGCATTGCAGATGCATTTTGTGAGTTCATCAGTACTATTTTATCTTAGTAGAAGCTTGTAGTTAGTGAGACTCTTTTGTGTTGAGAAATGTGCTCTAGGAAGTGTGCCTTCCTACATGTGCAGACCCCCATGTTATGTAATATCCTTCATATGGCCAGTGAATTGATATTGTGGGTCACAAATCCCACTGTGGTTTTTCCTCTTTGAGGTTTTCCACGTATAAATTTAGTGTGTTATGGTGTTCATTCATGTGGCTGGTTTATGTACTTCATGTTATATGTTTCTTCATTTATCAGTTTATATGTGTATGTTATAATAAGGTAAAATCTTATATTACTGACATAACACTGATTCACCCCCCGCCCTTCAGTGTTCTTGGATTCCAACAGGCTTCATATTGATATATTACTGCCAGATCTAGGTGCACAACTTCATCCCATACTCCGATCTCAAGTTATAATCAGTTCTTTGTTACTTTTGCACTTAGTCTCTATACACAATTCAATTAATTCCTTTCCATTTCAAATAGGAAGAGGGGATTAAATTTTCATTCCCATTTCATTTAGAATTCTATCTTCTTCTTTGGAGGTTGAATCTAGTGAATTTAATTCCCCCTCTTCCAATGTAATTACTTACAAGCCAATGCAAGAATATAAAAGAAAAAGAACTATTCATAATTACATATCAAAATATCAAGGCAAAAGAGCAAAGATATATAACTGAAATATCATGCAAGAAAGTGCAATAAAATCTTGGCTATGGGAACATGCAAGTAACTCCATCAGGGCTATGGATTTCTATTGGCAATGGAGAAATATTTGAGACATTATATTGAATAACCTTGTTGGAGCTATGGACGTATGATTGGCAGCGAGGCTCTATCCAGGATGCTTTTGAAGCCAGAATAACTTACGTAGCTAGTCATATAGGATTGTAAGGGTCTCTAATGGTTACAAGGGTCAGAATAAATTCAATTGCACACACATAGGCAAAAGAGGATCAAAAGTCTCGAGAATCGATGGGGAAGTTTTCTGCGTTTCCTTTCATAAATCCTAGTCACTCAGTGTGTTAAGGTGGGTTGTCCAAAGGTTATTGAGAACGGATTGAGAACTCCTATCTCTGAAATGTTTTAAACCTTCAAAATGATCAGTGTATTACAAAGTAATAACCTCAGACAATCATCCTTGCTCAAATAGGAACATGCATCTTTCATCTTGCATATTTCATAGTAGAATTTCATGTCAAAAACTTCATTATCTCTAACTGCATTTCTATTGATCATCACATCATAATAGGTCTGTATACTGGGGGCAACCTTTTTAACCTAATAATCCAAAAACATTCATAAAATCTTAAAAAGACCAAAAACATTCGTAAAACCTCAATAATCCAAAAACATTCATAAAATCTCAAAAAATACCAAAAAAATTTAGAAAAGTATTGTACAAAAATCCAAAAATATTCAATAAACATCTTGAAATAAATAAAAAATATTTATAAAAACTCAACAAAATATCAAAAACATTGGGAAAATTTTTTAAAAAAAAAAAACCAGTTGAAAACTTTGCGATAAATTGATTCTTTTTCACACAACCATTTGATTAGATGCAAAAACAAACTGAGCTTGCAAATCAAACACTTAAACAAGACAAACTATCAATTATTCCACAACATGTCCAATGCCTAAGCTCAACATCAAACAACTGTCTTAACAAGGATGCATCCTTCCTTACAACAAGACATGATGACACATCTTTTGGCAAGAAGATTCTTTGGTTGTTCAACTTTTGATAGTGCTTTTGTCTTTTACTGATTTACATCATGTTCCTATGTCACTCAAGGATATCCACAAGTGATTAGAGTGGCCAGGATGGTTCATGGTTTTTTTTCTTTGTTTTCTGTCTGTGGATTGTTCTAATGAAGTTCTGGGGCAAATACTAATGGTGTTTGCATGGGAAGTTCACTAAGCTATGATATCCTATGTAAAAACACAAAGTTATTGATCACTATGGCTTATTGACTACAACGTATACCTCAACCATCAATATGTGAACTAGAATGGAGGGGAATATTTCCATTATGTACTAGGTGTAACTCTCAATCTTGGTTTCCAATATCTCTATCGTTGCATTTCATCCATCCATCAATCCATATCACTACATATCTTTCATACATAGCTAACCCCCTCCTCACCCTCCCTATCCAGGCCATCATCACTCCATGCCCTGCATCATATTTAATCCCCTAATCAAGTCACATACTGTTGGCATTATGTGAACTGGCATGAAGACATAATGATATTGTATGTTATCGTTGATGTTAATATGAAACATACTGTGAACCGGCACATGTGATAAGTGAAGAGAGAGAGGAACCGACATTTGTATGAACCGGTTTATATGCCAAAGTGAAGCGGCATATTTGTTCAAGGTGAACCAACATGTAGTTATGGGAACTGGCATGTAGTTATGGGAACCGGCACATGGAAGCATTGTATGACTACCGGTTGGTAGGTAGCTTCCACTTCAAGGTTTTCGGTCGGAGTACCTCAAGTCTGTGTGACTCAATCGGTGACCTTTGTGTGATAAGTTAGCAGTTTGATGGAGGACAGATCATGTTGCCACGTAAGCTCTGTGTGCGTGAAGAATCTTGCATGAAGATGACTATTCCTATCTACCTCGAGAATGTGTGAAGTCTATCAAACGGTGATAACGCGCGATGGGTTATCAGCCGCCATGAAATTGATGGATAATGGACAATGGAGAATGTCTTGAGATCAATTCAAGATTGTTGCATTTAATGCAGTATGATTCAACGGTCAGGATCGAACCATTTGAATTGCTTAACCTAATAGGTTTAGGGTTTAGGGTTTTTGCTACCGACCTATATGTTTCCTATAAGGTTGATGTTGTGTTTCTTTCTAAGGTTGTTGGCAAAAGTTGTGAGTGTGTATCCAAGGGAAGTGATACATGATTCTTGCCAGACCAAAGGAGAGAAGAGATATTTGCAAAGTGAATGTGCAGAAGGTGAAGAGGAGCCAAAATGGATCTGCATTAGCATTGAGTGTTGTTAACAGATCATTGTAATTCCTGTTGATCTCTAACCACTTCAACAGTTGTAAAATCCCCTAACAGGGTAGCCTTAACTCGCTTGATTCAAAATCCCTTAAATCAGGTGGTCTTAATCGGCTTGATTCAAATCCCTTAACCGGGTAACTCGAGGCTAATGAGTTCTGAGAAGCTAGAGAGCCTAGGAGATCCTTTCAACTATTGATTTCATGAAATCCTCTAACAAGGTGACCCTACTGGGTTTTAACCCTTATCCGGGTATCCCTTAACCGGCTGATCCCTAACAAGATCGGTTCCTACAAGAACCTATTGTAATGTCCTTAATTGGACAAGCCTCCTAACAGAGCAAACTTCTAAAGAGTTCAAAAAGCAACTTGTGGGTATTGATCCCCACCGTGGTTTTTCCCAGTTGGGTTTCCATGTGAAAAATATGTGTGTCATGTGAAATATTTTTGTCAAGTGATGTTTTGTTTTACCTATTAAGCATATGAAGGTTCCATGTTTTATGCCTATATATAAAACATATTGAACTCACTATTGTGAAGATCTGATGGTTAAGTTTACCTATTTATGTATGAGAATATAATGATACTTTAGTATTGAGCTAAGAGGGTAGCTTATTGAGTGACCGGTTCATGACTGATTGAGTTGTACTGGATGTTACCGGTTGCACTCTGTTTTACTGGTATCCCTGTTTGTCAGTCATTTGGGGTATTCACTGTCAAACTGGTTTTGGACTGTATTTGTGTTTGTACTGATTCACCCCCCCTCTCAATACTGGTTTGGTACTCGTGGTTCATCATTTAGTTATCAATTGGTATCAGAGCACTCCAAGTACTCTGTGTTGTAAGCTTAACTGCTTGAGGAAAAGATCCTAGTCAAATGATGAAGAGGGAAGGTCCAAAGTTTAACAGGGAAAATTTTGGTATATGGAAAGACAGGATGAAGATATTCATCAAAAGCATGGGTGTTCAACACTGGAGTTATGTTAAAAATGTATATGTTGTTTCTACCGGTACTCTCACCGATGACAAAAAGAGAGAGATACAAGAAAATGGGCAAGTCATGGAAGCCCTCATCAGTAGTCTATCTGACATTGAGTTTATTGATGTTCAGGACAAGGCAAATCCCAAAGAGGTATGGGATGCTCTTGAAAATATCTATGGTGGTGATGAGCATGTAAAACAGGCTAAGGAAGAGAGCCTGAGGGGGAAGTCTGAAGACATGCGGATGGTTGAAGGAGAGACCATTCAGCACTATGGAATAAGAATCAAAACAGTTGTTGGAGAAATAAAGAGTGCAGGTGGAAAAATAGAAGATTCCACTGTGGTAAGCAAAGTCTTGAGATCCCTGTTGCCGGTTTATGCAATAAGGGTTGCCACTATTCAGGAGCTGAGATCAATAGACAAGTCTAAGGCATCCTTGGAATCCATCATAGCCAAGTTGACAACCTATGAGCTAAATAGTTTTGATGGTAGTGTTCAAAAGATAGAATCAACTTTTAGAGCCTCTGCTATACCTTCCAGAAAAGGAAAAGAGGCTAGCACTAGTGGAGAACCTAATCAGAGCAGAGAAATGAATGATGAAGAGTTTTTGATGGAATTTGAAGCACTTCTTGCCAGGAAATTCTCAAAAGGAACTGGTAAATACAAAGGTAAGCTACCTTTGAAATGTTTCTCTTGTAACTGGATAGGACATATTGCTATGAATTTTCCTAATAGAGACAACAAGGATAAACTGGAAAGGTTCAAGAAATTCAAAGGAGGAAACAAAAGAAACTATTTTGTGGTAGTTGATGAAGGTGTCACTGATGAGGAATCAAAAGATGAAGAGAATGAAGACATTGTGTTTGTTGCTATGAAGGAAGATGTGGCAGACAAGAAGACTCTTGTCTCCCGGTTTGATGATTCCAATGAGTGGATCATTGATAGTGGCTGTTCTCACCATATGACTGGTGACTGGAGCAAGTTTCTATCCTTAGAGGAGTATGATGGTGGTGTGGTTCGCTTTGGAAATGATGCACCATGCATGGTCAAAGGTAGAGGGTCCATCTCTTTGAATGGAAAGAGTAGTGCTGAAAATGTGTACTGGGTTGATGGTCTCAGACACAACCTTCTAAGTGTTTCCTAGCTAAATGACAATGGCCTCACTCTGCAATTCAAGAATGGAGTTTGCAGAATCAAAGGAAAAGATGGTAAATTGGTGGCCACCAACATGCAGACTAAAGGTAACCTATTTCATCTGAATGCAAATATAAGTACATGTCTTATGGCTAAACTTGATGATAGCTGGATATGGCATAGGAGATTCTACCATGTGAACTTTGACAACATTGTGAAGGCTAGTAAGATCAAGGTAGTTAGAGGGTTGCTGGTGCTGAGTAAACTGGATAATACCTTGTGTAGAGAATGTCAATTAGGGAAAATGTCTTCCTCAACCTTTAAAGGTAAATCTTTCACTGCTGACAACTTGCTTGATCTTGTGCATACTGATTTATGTGGTCCTATGAAAACTAGAAGTGTGCAGGGTGATAGGTACTTCATGATTCTCATTGATGACTACTCAAGAATGATGTGGGTCACATTCTTGAAAGACAAGTCTGAAGCTTTTGGGAAATTTAAAGCGTTCAGAGCATTAGTGGAGAAGGAAAGCGGTAAAAGGATCAAATGTCTCAGAACTGATCAAGGAGGGGAATTCACTTCCAGTGAATTCAACAAGTATTGTGAAGAGTTTGGCATCAAGAGACAACTGTCTGCCTTCGGGACTCCATAGTAGAATGGCCTAGCAGAAAGGAATAACCGGACTATGGTTGAAGCAACTAGAACCATGTTGATCCAAGGAAAGGTTGCTCACACCTTTTGGAGAGAAGTGGTGAGCACTGCAGTCTACACTATGAACCGGGTACTCATCAAAAAGGGTAAGGACAAAACTCCTTATGAGTATTGGATCGGTAAGACACCCGTGGTTAACTACTTTAAGGTATTTGGTAGCAAATGTTACATCAAGAGGAGTGAACATTAGGGAAAATTTGAAGCTAAATGTGATGAAGGAATATTTCTAGGATATTCCACCAAGAGTAAAGCTTTCAAGTGTTACAACAATAGGACTCAGAGAATTATGGAAAGCATCAATGTAAGAGTTGATGAATCCTCTGAGAAGATTGAGGAAACTGGCAGTGAGCAAGTTGTAAATGAACCGGTTGCAACCTTCTGGGAACTAGTTGTTAGCAAACCAAGTACCAGTAATAGTGTCCCTGAACTAGTGAATGCTGATACTGATGAAGATGAGGATGAAGAAGAAAAGCAAGAAGAACATGTTAAGACCATTCCTTGATATGTCAAGTTGAATCATGATCCCAAGCAGATCATAGGTGATAAGGATGTAGGAATCCTTACTAGAAGAAAGATCAGAGAAAACTCATGTATGATCTTTGAATTTGAGCCTAAGTCATTCAAAGAGGCTCATAAAGATGAAGACTGGATCAAGGCAATGGAAGAAGAACTTGACCAGATAGAGAAAAATGGTACATGGTCCTTGGTACGCAGACCAGAGCATAAAAATGTCATTGGCACCAAATGGGTGTTCAGAAATAAGCTGAATGAGGATGGCACAGTGATTAGGAATAAAGCCAGATTGGTATGCAAAGGATATGCTCAAGAAGAAGGAGAAGACTATGGGGAAACCTTTGCTCCTATAGCCAGATTGGAAGGAGTTCGTATGCTTCTTGCATATGTAGCTTTTAAGAGGTTCAAGGTATATCAAATAGATGTAAAATCTGCATTCCTAAATGGTGTACTTGAAGAGGAGGTGTATATTGAGCAACCAGATGGGTTTGCCCTATCTGAAGACAGTGACATGGTATGTAAGCTACATAAAGCATTATATGGTCTAAAGCAAGCACCTAGGGCATGGTATGAGTGCCTACATTCCCATCTTGTGAAGATTGGATTTGAGAGAACAAGTGAAGATAGCAATATCTACTTGAAGTTTGAAGGAGATCAGATCCTGATCTGTGAAGTTTTTGTTGATGACATCATCTTTGGTGGAGATGACAAGATGAGTCATGAGTTTTTTGATGAGATGAAGAAAGAGCTTGAGATGTCACTCATAGGGGAGATTAAGTTCTTCATTGGACTGTAGATCCAGTAGATGGAAGATGGAATCTTCATCACTCAATCCAAATATGTCAAAGAGGTGTTGAAGACTTTTGGCATGGAAGATAGCAAACCGGTTGGTACACCGATGGTGACCAAATGTAAATTGACAAAAGAGGATGATTTTGCACTGGTTGATGAGAAGGAATATCGATCAATGATTGGTATGTTGCATTATGTAGTGCATAGCATACCGGATATTGCACATGTAGTTGGCATTACTGCAAGATTTCAAAAAAGTCCAAGAGAATCTCACTTGATTGCAGTCAAGTGGATTCTTAGGTATCTGAAGGGAACAGTTGACTATGGATTGTGGTACCCATACAACAATAATTTCAATCTAAAAGTGTTCATAGATGCTGATTGGGTAGGCAATGTGGATGACCAGAAAAGCACAACTGGTGGTGCATTCTTTCTCGGTGGTAGACTGGTCTCATGGATGAGTAAAAAGTAGAGTTGTATCTCTCAGTCTACAGTGGAAGTGGAGTATGTTGCAGCTTTGATGAACTGCACTCAGACAATCTGGATGAAGGATGTACTGGAAGGCTTCAAGATCCTTGTAACTGAACTGGTAAGTATATTCTGTGATAACACAAGTGCTATCAATATATCAAAGAATCTGGTTTTACATTCTAGAACCAAGCATTTTGAGCTTAAGTATCATTTCTTGAGGGAAAAGTTTCAGAATAAAGAGATTGCATTGGAGCATGTGTCCAGTAAGGAGCAGTTAGCAGACATATTCACCAAGCCTCTCCCAAAGACAACATTTGTGCATTTGAGAGGTGAATTAGGGGTATTGCCCCTTCAGAAGGTGAACTAAAAGTGATTGTTCCACCTTAGTCAGGTATTGGAAAGACAAATTTTTGGTTGATTGGTGTGTTGAAGGATGCTACTCCTCAGGGGGAGCAGCATGATGAAACAAAGATGATTGTACCTCCACTTTGGCATTGTTGTCAAAGGGGGAGAAGGAGTGAAGCGAAAAGATATCTGCAGCAAATGGGGAGAAGATGTGAAGCAGAGAAGATATCTTTTGTATATTGCCATCAATGCCAAAGGGGGAGATTGTTGGCATTATGTGAACCGACATGAAGACATAATGATATTGTATGTTGTCATTGATGTCAATATGAAACATAATGTGAACCGACACATGTGATAAGTGAAGAGAGAGAGGAACCGGCATTTGTATGAACCAGTTTATATGCCAAAGTGAAGCAACATATTTGTTCAAGGTGAACCAACATGTAGTTATGGGAACCGACATGTAGTTATGGGAACCAGCACATGGAAGCATTTTATGACTAGTCGTTGGTAGGTAGCTTCCACTTCAGGGTTTCCAGTTGGAGTACCTCAAGTCTATGTGACTCAATCGGTGACCTTTGTGTGATGAGTTAGCAGTTTGATGGAGGATAGATCGTGTTGCCACGTAAGCTCTATGTGTGTGAAGAATCTTGCATGAAGTTGACTATTCCTATCTACCTCGAGAATGTGCGAAGTTTGTCAAACGGTGATAATGCGTGATGGGTTATTAGCTGCCATGAAATCGGTAGATAATGGATGATGGAGAATGTCTTGAGATCGATTCAAGATTGTTGCATTTAATGTAGTATGATTCAACGGTCATGAACGAACCGTTTGAATTGCTTAACCTAACAGGTTTAGGGTTTAGGGTTTTTGATACCAACCTGTATGTTTCCTATAAGGTCGATGTTGTGTTTCTTTCTAAGGTTGTTGGCAAAATTTGTGAGTGTGTATCCAAGGGAAGTGATACGTGATTATTGCCAGACCAAAGGAGAGAAGAGATATTTGCAAAGTGAATGTGCAAAAGGTGAAGAGGAGCCAAAATGGATCTACATTAGCATTGAGTGCTTTTAACATATCATTGTAATTCTTGTTGATCTCTAACCACTTCAATAGTTGTAAAATCCCCTAACAGGGTAGCCTTAACTGGCTTGATTCAAAATCCCTTAAATTGGGTGGTCTTAACTGGCTTGATTCAAATCCCTTAACTGGGTAACTCGAGGCTAATGAGTTTTGAGAAGCTAGAGAGC
The DNA here is from genome assembly GCF_030272615.1 of Cryptomeria japonica. Taxonomy (NCBI): domain Eukaryota; kingdom Viridiplantae; phylum Streptophyta; class Pinopsida; order Cupressales; family Cupressaceae; genus Cryptomeria; species Cryptomeria japonica. Next base: position 876,602,999 of record NC_081414.1, on the reverse strand, counting down.
TTAGGAGATCCTTTTAGCTATTGAGTTCTTGAAATCCTCTAACAAGGTGACCCTACCAGGTTTTAACCCTTAACCGGGTATCCCTTAACCGGGTGATCCCTAATAGGATCAGTTCCTACAAGAACCTATTGTAATGTCCTTAACCGGACAAGCTTCCTAACAGAGCGAACTTCTAAAGAGTTCAAAAAGTAGCTTGTGGGTATTGATCCCCACCGTGGTTCTTCCCAGTTGGGTTTCCATGTGAAAAATATGTGTCATGTGAAATGTTTTTGTCTTGTGATGCTTTGTTTTACCTATTAAGCATATGAAGGTTCTATGTTTTATGCTTGTCTATAAAACATATTGAACTCACTATTGTGAAGATCTGATGGTTAGTTTACCTGTTTATGTATGAGAATATAATGATACTTTAGTATTGAGTTAAGAGGGTAGCTTATTGAGTGACCGGTTCATGACTGATTGAGTTGTACTGGATGTTACCGGTTGCACTCTGTTTTATCGATAGCCCTGTTTGTCAGTCATTCAGGGTATTCGTTGTCAAACCAGTTTTGGACTGTATTTGTGTTTGTACTGATTCACCCCCCCCCTCTCAGTACCAGTTTGGTACTCGTGGTTCATCATTTAGTTATCACATACATCGTAGTTCATCTCTAGCACGACGAGATATGTAGCCTCTGCCATCTAGGTCATCATGTAGACAACCACAAGTTGTTGTGTCTACCTTTTAAACCCAACTGTCACTTGGTTAACCAATCAAATACAATCCAAACAGACAATTACATCAATTGTTTAAGTCTCAATGGGTAATTTGACTCAGATACCTTGACTTCAACAGGCAATTTAGTCAATTCTTTAAGTCTCAATAGGTCCCTTTGACTCAATTACCTAGACTTTATCTCGTCCAAGAGACCAACTGACATCAATTGTCATGCTTTGACTAAAACTGGGGTAATTCAACCAATTGCTCCAGATTGCACCAACACTATATTGATCAATTGCACAACAATCCCATCCTTTTCATCACATTCCATTTAACCCATCATATCCTCTTTCATTCCATCTATCCTTTTCACCAAGAGGCTTCAATTTATTTACTCCCCCCTTTTTTTCCCTTTCATCCTATAGTCCTATCCATTTCAAGAGCACACTCATGTTCTTAACCCACATGTCATCTTGAGGGGGCATACCATGGCTTCCTCGTCATCCTTCCTCAAACCACCAGTGACTAGGGCATCATGCTACTAGTCCCTATCTTTTTCTATCCACTAGATTTTATTCTTCTTTGACATATCATCATTTCATGATGCTATATCAAAGAGGGGCAAATGTAGACACATAAAATTGACTAAATTAATATTTAATCAATTATGTCTTTATCACATGATTAATTTAATTAATCATATTATCTTACCATTACCTTTAAATTAATTAAATTATATTTAATTAATATCCCCTTTCCACTTCTTCCAGATATTGATTTATTTCAATAAATCAAACTCGCCTTTATGAAATATTCCATTTTTGTCCCTAATCCTAATTAGCTAAATTAATTCATAATTAATTAGGCTAACTTAGTGGTTCCTACAAACCTATCATCTAATCCCCTCATTATCCTAATTAATCCAAAGCCTAACCAATATTAGTATTGATGGTCTTGAAAAGCATTTAGAGGTGGGGTGAATCGGTGCTACCAAAACAAACACAACTTCAAACACTAATGGGTAGATGAACTTAACCAAGCATTTAAAAAAATACATGCTATCCAAAATGAAATAACAACATCCACATAAAGTAGAACATCCACCATAACACAAGTGTTTATACGTGGAAAACCCAAATAGGTAAAAACTGCGGTAAGTGTAGACACTTAAAAATAATCATTTTAATTATTTTTAATTCCTCACTTAATTAATTAATTAATTATGTTAGTTAAAATTGTTCTCATTATTAATTAAATATAATTAATATTGTCACTATAGCATATGATTTATTTAATAAATCAATCCCTTTCTTTATTTTTCTAAAAAATCAAATCCTCACAAATTTTCCTCTTAGCTAATTAATTTCAATTAATTAGTTAACCTATATGATTCCTACAAATCATCTTCTTAATTCATCATTAACCTAATAAATTCTTCTAGAAACTCCCTAAACTCACTTAACATTATTCTTCTAATTTTTTATTCCCTCCACTCATTCTCTCTCCTAGTCAAATTCTCCTACAAATATAAATCCCACCTAACATTTCCTCTAATTCCCCTCCTAATGAGTCGTTAACGACTAATCATCATGATTAGCCACAAAGTCAACTCTTTGTCCTTTCATCCAACCACTAGCTTTAAATGCTCTTTTTCTAGATGAATTTAAGATTTTCAAAATCTCACATTCCTCTAGGCATTTCCCTCTCCCAAGGAATTTTTAATTCCTTTTTATTCTTTTAATCCCCATAATATCCATTTTTGGAGAATTTTTAATTCCTCCAATGCATCTTGTAGAGTGTGGAGATACGAAATGCCTTTAGGGCATATTTCTTGGTCTCCACACCCTCTCTTGGAGCTTGTGTGAGCTCACAAGTAAATCTTAGCCCTTTATCTCGAATCCATCCCAGCCATCCCTTTTCCTCTCCTCTTCCTATAAAATAGGGTTCCATCCCTTCATTCAAAAAACATCTTGAAATCTAGTAAGCTTATGCTGCCCTTTTGAGCCTAGGAAATCATCTTGGCAACTTGATCATCTCATCCTTATCATTTGTGCACAATATTGGAGAGCCATCCACATCCAACAATCAAAGGAGCACATCAAGTGGAGCATTATCAAGGGGTGCCTTCACTTCATCAAGCTCAATCCAAAGGAGAAGGTAAAATAACAAGGTGAAATGGTCTTTTAATGATATTTTAGCATTCTACATGTTTATTTTGTTATGTTTTGATCAATTTACCTTTCAAATCTATTTTCCCCTCTTCATTTTGGCACGCTCGATGGGACTCATGTCCCTGAGAACTAATGTTGTTTTTTTTAGGTTTTTATGAGTTGTGAGACGTAGGTTCCAGAATAACGCGATTGCAGAATATATATATATATATATATATATATATATATATATATATATATATATATATATATATATATATATATATATATATATATATATATATATATATATATATATATATATATATATTTCGCAAGTTCCAGAATCGTGGCTCTGCATTTCTGCGCGACAGCTCCTTATTCTATTCTATTTCTATTTTTTTTATGTTTCTATTTCTGTTGTAGCATGACAACTCTGTTATCTGATTTGTTATTTGATTTGTTGTCTGTTCTATTTTAGTATAATCTGTGTGAAAGTAGGAGAGTATGCTCTTGTCTATATAGACAATTAGAAATCTAGACCTTTCACTTTTCTATTCTGTTTAGCACGACTGTATGCTTTGACCATAAGAAAGTGTGAAAATAGGATAGTATGCTCTTGTTTATCTAGACAATCAGAAATCTGGACCTTTGACACTTTTCTATCTGTGTAGTGTTACTGTCTGCTCTATTAATCTGTCTGAAAATTTTAGGCGCTAACTGTAGTTTGCATTTAATTAATTTATTTTCTGTTATCTGCTCTATTTAAATATAATCTGTCTGCCCGCAGGAAAGTGTGAAAGTAGGAGAGTATGCTCTTGTCTATCTAGGCAATTAGAAATCCGGACCTTTGACATTTTTATTTTATTCTATTTAGTGCGACAATTTGCTCTGTTAAATCTAGGGTTTCTGTTTGCTCTGTTAAATCTAGGGTTTCTGTTTTGTTAAATTTAGGGTTTCTGTTTTATAAAATTTAGGGTTTCTGTTCCGTTAAATCTAGGGTAAAAATAAATAAATAAATAAATTTTTTTTAAAAAATAAATTTTTTTTAAAAAATAAATTTTTTTTAAAAATAATTTTTTTTTCTGTTTTTTCACCATATCTTCTTCATCTTGACTCCATTTCCCTTCAAACTTCACTAGATTCTCCACATTGCCATTTTCCACATTTTCTTCCTTGGAGGCCTTATCTCAAAAATCCACTTTTTGAAGCCTAAAATCCCATATTTCTCTATTTTTAGGGTTTGCCATAATTTCTTCCCTTTTCATCCAATCACCTCCAAATTTTTCCCACATTATCCATCTTCAACTTTTGTTTCTTTGTCCCTCTTGGACAAATTTTCCCATTCCTTCATCTCTCCTCCAAAATCCCCATTTTTCGCTTGCCTATCCCTTAGAAAGTGGTAAAAACCTAGTCAAACCCCATTTACCCATCAAAGCTTTCTTCAAATCCACATTTGTCATTAGTAAAAAAAAATTTATTCATGTTTTTCTATTCATTCTCAAAAAATTAAAAAAAATTAATATTTTTGTCATTTTGTTGATTTTTGCAGGATGCTTGTTGAAGACTATTTTTCCAAACTACTAATCAAGTTGTTTTGCAGGACGCTTTTTGAAGACTCCATTTTTCAAACTACTAATCAAGTGGTTTTGCAGGTTGCCTAGCTGATTCAACCAAATATTGTTCATTTATTTAAATTAAGCACTTAGATATTAATTAAAATGGAATGAACCATTGTCTTATGTGTCTTTAAGAAAAGCGTAAAGGTAGGAAAATATGCTCTCGTCTTACTAGATGATCAGAAATCCAAACCCTTCAACCTTTTCTTGTTTGATTGTGTGTTTACCTCTAGCGGGCCTGCTCTCCCAACTTTCTCTTTGAGAAGGTAAGAGGAGAATGACCCAAGTGAGTACACCCGGACCTGGCGTTCCCAACTCACTATAACAAATAGGCCATTGACTACGAAAGGGTTAATGGTTGGGGCTATATGAGAGTTCACTCTCACATTGGGTGCTTAGTAGGATCCTAGAGATCTCAATCATGCTTGCGTGACTACTAAGTTCTTGGTGCTTCGTTGGGCTATAGGCCTCAATTGCACTTGTACAACTTCGAAGGGTAGCTCCTAACGGGAAGACTTACTAAACACCTTGTTCATAGTGGCCAAAAACCCTCTAGTCATTGGTGTAGGAGGTCGGACCTCTGAAGCGGCCCATATTCTTATGGCCCTTAGTAGAGACACAAAGTTCGCCATGAGGAGTTTTCATGGGAATTGATGCTTGGCTGCCCCGAGAAGTGAGTGTCGTGGAGGGGAGCCAGTGGGGTCAAGCATCTAAGTGTCCACTCTGGGTAAGCGTAGATGGGAAACCAATTGGGATTCAATGACTATTGTCCTTGCCAGCCTTAAGATTGTTGTATATGAGCATGAGTGTCTTTGAGATAATATGCATTTAATCATTGTGTTTTCTTTGTTTGATACATACTTGCCAAGAGTAGACTAAAAACACATCACTATCCCCAAACACTTTACAAAAATATTTGTCAAGACACAAACAAATTGTCCAAGTCATTACCCACACCAAGTCCAAAATTGTTTCAAAACTCCGTCTGTCCCATTTTTCATAAGCCTAAGAGAGAAGCTAAGAGTTTATCCTCTACGTCAACATTCAAGTTTGTACTTTGAAACACCTACTATCGTCCAAATCAGGGTGGTCATATCCCTTCATACAACTTGCCATTTAAATAGATCCTTCATGTTCATGCCAAAGACAACCTAGTCATCAAGTTTTCTTCTAAACCATCACTACCATACCTTCTTCATCAATCATCCTCAAATTTCCTAAGTCCTTTCATCCTCAAATTTCTTAAGTCCTTTCATCACAAATTTCTTAAGTCCTGTCATCCTCAAATTTCTTAAATTCTTTCATCACACAAATTTTTTAAATCCTTTCATCCACAAATTTCTTAAGTCCTGTCATCCTCAAATTTCTTAATTCCTTTTATCACAAATTTCTAAAATCCTTCCATCACAAATTTTCTAAGTCATTTCATCACAATTTTCCTAAGTCTTTTCATCACAAATATCGTGTATGGTCGCAACTCGATCCCAAAAGAAAAAGATGGCTGATCAACAATCTGGCATGCCAGACATTGGTGTCCTATATGAAGATCCCATGCAAGATCATACACAAAGTGGGCAACCAAGTGATCAAGATCAAAGCCAAAATCTTGATATGGTTAACCATGATGAACTTTGTCCAGAAGTGCAAACTTTCCTAGCGGATTCTTATAACCAAGAGATGATAGAAAAGTTTATTAAACACAATCCCACTGCACTTTTGAAAACTCTTCTTGAACATGGAGCTCAACTTCCACCTGAATTTAATAGATCCGCTCTCGTCCAACAACCACAAGGAGACCTCGCTCCCGCACAAAGTGCTGCACCTACTATTCAAACTCAATCAATTGCAGCTCCATCAATCATCCAAGCCCAATCAATGCCACCCGCGACACCTCCCACCACGGTCTCCATCTCACCTTCTTCCTCCTTACCATCCATACCACTATCAAATCCAATCTCATCCATTCTCCAACAAACTTCTATGCCACCTCCTTCTATTCAACCACATATTTCTATTCCACAAACTTCCCTTTCTCCAACAATGTCGCAAATTTTATCCAGACCGCATTCAATCCCATCACAATAGTTGGTGGACCGCAACCAACTATCACACAAACCCCAGTGACATCGGTCATCACATCCCATGTTCCCACCTCCTCATCATATCAATATATTGGTGGTGGTGCACCTTCTTTAGTTCATCCAATTCTTGGGGTAGATACAATCCATCAATATCAAAGTCCACAACAAGACCTCATCAAGGAAAATCAAGACATGAAGAATATCATAAAAAACATGAAAGAAAAGACTAATAAAACGAAAGCTTACTCATTCGAAGAGTTTTGCCCTTGTCCTTACGACCCATTTATATCAGTTGCACCGTATCCCCCGGGATTTGAGATCCCTAAATTCACCAAGTATGAAGGCAAAGGAGACCCCTGGGACCATGTCTGAGAATTCCACATCTTATGCCAAGAAGTCTCCTATAGTGACCTTTATCTTCGCAGACTCTTTCCCAAGAGTCTCACCGGAGATGCCCTGGCATGGTTCTCATATTTACCATGAGGTTCCATTGTCTCTTTTCCAGACTTGGCAGAAAAATTTGTGGCCCACTATGCATACAACATGGGTAATGATGTTTCTATGATGGACCTATGTAATACAAAACAAAGGCCTGGAGAAACCTTTGCCAATTTGCTACAAAGATGGCGACATCTTATCAAAAAATTCCAGTGGGACATGCTAGAACAACATCAAATTGAATTATTTCAAAAGAACTTGGTGCCTGAACTTTCAAGACCTTTAATATCTCAATGTATCAAATCCTTCCAAAAATTGACTGATAAGGGCCTTGCCCTCAAACATGTCTTGTTGGAGGAAGGAACCTTGAAACATTACCAGAAGTCATCACAAAGTTCTTCCTCTTATCATAAGGACAAGCCAAAATTCTGGCTAAAAATAAAAACGTGGTCAATGATGGTGTAATTGATGCAAAGCGGGTCCAAACCGTGGCTGCTCCCCCAAAATCCACCACCAATATTCATCAATTCAACAATCAAAACAATTCAAACCAATCTCAAAAACCTCACAACAATGTCTCAATCCAAGGACGACCACCCCGATCGAATAACAGGACTCCAAGAGATTTCACTCCTCTTGCTGAGCCTATTGAAGTGGTGTTTCAAAAACTTGTCCAAGCAGGTATAGTGGTTTTTCCAATCACTCACCTGTTTGATCCCAATCAACCTAAACCAAGATGGTATAATGAAAATGAGTATTGTGAATACCATCGTATCAAGGGACATGATACACGAAAGTGTATGAAACTAAAGATCTACATACGAGATCTCATTGATAGAGGTGAGATTGAGGTAGCAAATGCAAAACCTAGTAATAACAATGACAAACTCAAAATGTACCAGGAACCCTTCCCAAAGCATGATAAAGTAAAAGGCTCATCATCTAACGCAATGGATTATAACTACGCTAATCATGTAACCGGTTTTGATTTTTTAGTAAGTCGCATTGAACCTGCAAAAAATCATGTCAATGTCATAACCATCCAAGGAGATGATCCTCCTTCTTCCAAAAGCAGACCAAATCTGGCTAGAATAGTCATTCAAGATGCCACGCCTTCCACCTCCCATTTCCAGAATGACTGTAATGCAACTACACGCCAAGGAAGAGTCACCATCCAAGGAGTTCCTCCCCCACCAAACCCCCCACCCATGTCTTCCACCCGCCGATATGACCTCCTTGATCAACTTGGGAAGACACCCACGCAGATCTCCATTTTGGAACTTCTCAAGACTTCTCTGGTCCATAAAGAAATTTTGGAACAAGCCCTTCTCCAATCACGCGTTCCTGATAACATCAACGCCACCCAATTTCAAACCCTCATTGGAAACCTTGCTACCCAGCAGCACATTGTATTTAACTCCCAAGATGCTCCCACAGATGAGGACCATAACAAACCTTTGCACATCGAAGCTCTCATCCACAAGCATAAGGTCAAATGTATCCTGATAGACGGTGGATCTGGGCTTAATCTGTGTACATACAAATTAATAAAACAATTGGGACTTTCTGAGGATCTGATAGACACATCAGGAAGGATCACAATAAAGGCATATGATGATGCGGAAAGAATTTCAAAGGGCGTGATCACCTTACCTCTTCAAGTGGGCCCCATTACAATTGAAACCCCTTGCTAAGTACTTGATCTTGATCTCCCCTACAACATTCTCCTTGGGAGGCCATGGATTCATTCCTTGCAAGCCATACCCTCCACCTATCACCAATGCATCAAATTCCCCTATAATGGAAAAGTGATCACTGTCAAAGGTGTTCCCCAACCTTTTCAATATTGCAAACTATTAGAGGGGAAGCATCTGTATCATTGCCCACTAAATAGACCTTCGCCAACGCCTCCATCTGACACATCAAATGTTGCCTCCACATCATCCCAACCAAATAATCAAATCAAGATCTTGGACAATGGCTGTGGAGAATACAAATTGGAGGACGTCTTATTAATAGGCAACCTCCCTCTCTCTCCTAAGTCATTTGGTAAACCAAAAGAGCTAAAAAAGGACCCGAAACTAGTAATGCAATGCCAAAACACCACCTTCCAGCAATGGGGCCCACTTGATAATGAGAACCTCGAAGCAGATATCTCTTCATGGCTGTACCAGGAAGAGGATGATGATCCAACAAGAATATCCAAAGAAATGTACCCAAAAGCATTTGCCATAGTTGAAAAAATGGGTTAAAAAGGACACGGTCTGGGACCAGAGGAGAAAGGAAGAAAAGCACCCATAAATCCTATCTCCTACAGATACAACAGAGGCTTGGGGTACACCCTGGTTCCTAAGATTACTATCGTCGGTGCCCCTTCTAGTCCTTCTTCGGATATCGAAAGTGCTGATGAAGAGGAATTCCATGAAATGCCTTATGAATACAAGAAAGATACCTTCTTCGATGCTTACATCAATACCATCACCCCCGTAACCCCTCCCACTTCACATGAGCTACATCTTGTCCATCCTGAACTCATTGACTGGGGCCAATGAGACAAACCCAATTTAGATATCTGCGCCGACGATAATGCTCTCATTGCTCTCCTAACAATGCAAAATATGGAAGACTGTAATAGAATTGAGGGTATTCAACTACACAAAAAGGGATACTTTGGCAGTCAGGTCAATACCCTTATCCACAAAAAAGATATGATTTCCTAGGTGAAAACCTCCCTGAGGCGCCTTTGGATGAAGAAGAAATAAAAACAAAGGGCATATCTAAAAGTGAAAACCTGGAAAAGGCACTTGATGATGAGGGATTTGACCTCCCTACCATTGGTTACCTTCCACAGGACAAATCAAATTTGTTGATAGAAGAAACAGATAGCATCAACATGGGCATTGAAGTCATTCTAAAAAATGTGCTCATTGCCAAATCCTTCACTGAAATCGAGAAACAAGACTTCATCAACGTCCTTACAGAGGTTAAAATCAATTTTGCATGGTCCTATTCTGATATGCCAGGGTTGGATCCTGCCTTGGTGGTTCACAATCTCACCATCCGCCCAGATGCAAAACCTGTAAAACAAAAACTCTGCAAAATGCACCTGCATATTGCTCTCTTGGTCAAGGTATAACTTCAAAAGTTGTTAGATGCAAAATTTATCAAACCCATAGACTACACTGAATGGGTCTCCAACATTGTGCCTGTCGGCAAACCTGTTGGGAGCATCCGCATTTGCATAGATTTTCAAGATCTAAATATAGCTTGTCTTAAAGACGATTTCCCGCTCCCAAACATAGATATGATTGTGGATCTTACAGCAGGACATGAAATACTATCGCTAATGGATGGGTTTTTAGGATACAACCAATTCAGGATAGCAGATGAGGATCAGCATAAAACCACATTCACAACACCATGGGGTACTTTCTGTTACCGGGTCATGCTTTTTGGCCTTAAAAATGCTGGAGCTACATATCAATGGGCAATGACAACAATTTTTCATGACCTCTTGTACAAAATTATGGAGGACTATGTGGATGATCTGCTAGGCAAATCCAAGACAAGACAAGAGCACATCCCTATTCTAAAACAGATCTTTGAAAGATTGGAAAAATACAAACTACGGTTGAATCCAAAAAAGTGTGTGTTTGGAGTCACATCAGGAAAACTATTAGGATTCATTATTTCTTGCAGAGGCATTGAGGTTGATCCCACAAAGGTAAAAGCTATTATGGAAATGCCTCCAAAAACTCTCAGACAACTAGGCAGTCTCTAGGGAAAACTCCAGTCTGTCAGGCATTTCATTTCACAACTAGCTAACAAGTGCCATCCATTTGTACACATGTTACGTAAAGACACAAAATTCAAATGGGATTGCCATTGTCAAAAGGCCTTTGAAAAATTAAAAGAATATCTAGCATCACCTCTAGTTTTGATGCTACCTACCCCTGGAAAACCCCTCATTTTGTACATATGTGCTACTACAGTGGCATTGGGGGCATTACTGGCGCAAACAGATGATCAAGGGAAGGAACATGCCATTTACTACATCAGTCAGACTTTGGTAGGATATGAACTCAACTACACCCCCATTGAAGGAGCATGTTTGGCATTAGTATTCAACACACAAAAACTATGACACTATATGCTAAACGACAAGACAAAATTAATTGCTAAAATTGATCCACTTAAATATCTCCTATCAAAAGCTGCTCTCACTAGCAGAACGGCTAAATGGGTCATGCTCCTAAGTGAGTTTGACATCAAATATGTGGATAGAAAGGCAATCAAGGGACAAGTTATTGCAGATCAGTTGGCTGAAGCTCCACTTCCAGGTGGTCATCCTCTTCTGACAAAATTACCAGATGAGTTCATTATGACTGTTACCACATCCTCCACATGGCAATTGTATTTTGATGGCTCCTACACTCAAAATGGATCAGGGGCAGAAATATTATTGGTCACACCTCAAGGAGATGGCATCCCCAAATCATACAAGATAGCCTTTGCATGTACCAACAACATAGCAGAATACGAGGCCCTCATCACAGGTTTACGCTTGGCTATCCACTGGAAAATAAAGGAGTTACAAGTTTATGGTGATTCTCAGCTCATTATAAAACAAGTCAATGATGAATACCAGACAAAAGATGATAAACTCCTTCCTTACCGTACCATGGTTGAAGATCTTAAACAACATTTCATGACAATCAAGTTTGATCAAATCCCATGAACAAACAACAGGGCTACAGATGCAATGGCCACCATTGGCTCCCTCCTTCAAATGCCAGCACACAGTCAGAAGTGTGAGTTCTTGGTCAAGCAATTGTTTATACCGGCATATGGCCTACTAGAATTTGAAATGGTGTGTGTTCTCGTTGGTGCAGAGTCCCCTTGGTACCAAAAAACCTTTGCTTTCCTCAAAGACAACACCATTCCTCCACACCTCACCAAAACCCAACAACAAACCTTCATCCGCCGATGTTCCCGTTACACCATCCTTGCAGACACCTTGTTCAGAAGGCATTTTGATGGTTCCCTCCTAAGGTGTTTAGATAAACAAGAAGCGGAATGAGCATTGCGTGAAGTACACAAGGGTATCTATGGGGCACACTCAAGTGGACTCACATTGGATAAAAAACTTTTGAGAATAGGATACTATTGGCCTAAAATGGAAGAAGATGCATACAACTATGTGAAGAAATGCATCCTTTGCCAACAGCATGGCGACAAGATTCATGCACCGTCACAAGAATTGCAGCCATTCATTACACCATGGCCCTTCTCGCAGTGGGGGCTCGATCTCATTGGGAAAATCCACCCTTCATCTTCCAACAAACATAAATTCAATATCACCGCCACAGAATACTTCACCAAGTGCGTAAACGCTATCCCTCTTACTTTCACCACCAGCAAGCAAATATCCAAATTCATCTTGAACTACCTAATCCTTCTATATGGTATCCCAAAAGTTATCATCACAGATAATGGTAAACAATTTAAAAACCAGGATGTCAAAGAACTCTGCCAAAAATTCAACATCCAATACCACTTCTCCACTCCATATTATCCCCAAGGCAATGGCCAAGTTGAGGCTTCTAATAAAACCCTAATAAAAATCCTCAAAAAGACAGTCAATGAAGCGGGTCATGATTGGCACCTCCAAATCCATCCTACATTGTGGGCCTACTGCACCTCCATCCACACCCCCACAGGTGCCACTCCTTATTCCCTAGTATTTGGTTCTGAAGCTATCCTTCCCCTTGAGATCGAGATCCCCTCTCTAAGGGTATTGTTGCAAAACATCCTACCAGAGGAAGAATACAAAATTGCCCGCTTACAAGAGCTAGAATTGTTAGATGAAAGGCGCCTCAAGGCCTTGAATCATCTCCGGGTATATCAAAACCGTCTGTGCATGAGTTATCATAAAAAAGTCAGAACCTGAGAATTCTAAGTTGGTGATCTTGTCCTCATGGAGAATCAGAAAAATCTACAAGAAAGAGAAAAGAAAGGCAAGTTCAAGCCTAATTGGCTTGGATCATATGTAATCATAGCGAAATATGGATCAGGAGCTTATCAATTGGCTACTCCTGAAGGCGATCCTTTGGATGATCCGATGAATATCATGCACCTCAAAAGGTTTTATGCTTAGTCCTTAGAAAGTCTTAAATTGTCAAAAAAATAAAAAAAATGAAAAAAAAAGATCCTGAAAAAATTGTCACTTTGGTGCAAACTTGGCAAATAGGCACCTTATGATACAAAAAAATAATAAAAAAAAAAAATCAGAAAAAGAAAGAAAAACATTTCGTGGTGCTATGGGCAAGTATCTTGGTAAAAACCTCTGTGCAGGCGCCAAGGTAAATAACCGGATCCACTGTCTATCATGTCGATACTACAAATCATCTGCCATCCAGCCCACCCATGCACAACATTCCTTCTTTTTCGCCTCCCAATAAAACATGCGTATGATGATGAGTCTTCACCTAAGTCATGAACAAGAAATGTCCTAGTGAAACTGAACTTTTATGCCTCTGTATAAGCTTCAAGAAGTCTTGAGAAACAATCCCAAGTCCATCCTAGTTCTACTCTTGGCAAGAGGTATCATTTGGTCGCAAGGAAGAGACTTGTTAGATTTTGTTAGATCTTTTCATATAGGCTTGCATCTTTTGCCCTATGACTGCCACTATTTATGACTACCTGGGTTCTTCCATATCTAGGTATGTTATGATAGGTGCATACTGGGACATATTTCATAGTATGGCATGTTTTGGATCCTTCTTGTATAAACTGGTGACTTGGTACTAGTGTTTATCAACACTTACCTTCACGTGTACAAGAGGTATCGGTCTGTTTGAGGGTTTCCTTGCACGAACCCACAAATTTGTATTAGTGTTTCTTAACACTTGCATTGTTGTGTGCAAGAAATTCCCATTTGTCTGTAGAGTCAGTCCACGCCCTGGGTTTCTCATGGCATCCTGATTTCTATAATCAGTGGTGCAAGTCACTCAGGGCAACATCAAACTAGGTTGGCTCTCCACATTTATTGTGCACAAAATCTCACCATCATTCCATCAAATCCTAAACTCAATAATCCCATGGAGTTCTCAATTGCCCCCATTTTCCTCCGCGGTCTCGCATCTCTTATTTTTCCTTCCCAATACCTCATGACTACTTCATATATCTTTCTCATTTATCCCTTCCACCCTAATTTTTCTTCCTCTATTTTCTTTTTTTTCCTCACATAATCAATTCTGATTCTGATTCATGTCTTATATAGGATGTATCCCTCCTGAAACCAGACGTTGTGATCTGATCATGTCTTATACAGGATGTATCCTTCCTGAAACCAGACGTTGTGATCAATCATGTCTTATATAGGATGTATCCTTCCTGAAACTAGATGCTCTTATCATGTCTTATACAGGATGAATCCTTCCTGAAACCAGACGTTGTGATCTGATCATGTCTTATATAGGATGAATCCTTCCTGAAACCAGATGTTGTGATCAGATCATGTCTTATACAACATGAATCCTTCCTGAAACCAGATGATTTGATCATGTCTTATACAAGATGAATCCTTCCTGAAACCAGACGCTCTGATCATGTCTTATACAGGATGAATCCTTCCTAAAACTAGACATTCGTTGTGATCGATCATGTCTTATATAGGATGAATCCTTCCTGAAACCAGATGTTGTGATCGATCATGTCTTATATAGGATGAATCCTTCCTGAAACTAGACTCTCTTATCATGTCTTATACAAGATGAATCCTTCCTGAAACCAGACGTTGTGAGCAATCATGTCTTATATAGGATGAATCCTTCCTGAAACGAGACACTTTGATCATCTTTGTCTTATACAGGATGAATTCTTCTTGAAACCAGACTGAATCTAGATCTTATCAATCAAATCAAATCAAATCTATTGGGATATTAATTTCACAAAACTCCAAAGATCAAATACCTCAATTGATCTTCCGAGGGGGCATCATCATACCGTAATCTATAAATCAAGAGCTAGGGCATCCTATCAAACCAATATCAGCATCAAAACAAGATTATTCTTTGAATCAATGTGTCATCACACCTTGCTTCAAAGAGGGGCAAAATGTAGACACTTAAAAATAATTATTTTAATTATTTTTAATTCCTCACATAATTAATTAATTAATTATGTTAATTAAAATTGTTCTCAATATTAATTAAATATAATTAATATTGTCACTATAGCATATGGTTTATTTAATAAATCAATCCCTTTCTTTATTTTTCTAAAAAATCAAATCCTCACAAATTTTCCTCTTAGCTAATTAATTTCAATTAATTAGTTAACCTACATGATTCCTACAAATCATCTTCTTAATTCATCATTAACCTAATAAATTCTTCTAGAAACTCCCTAAACTCACTTAACATTATTCTTCTAATTTTTTATTCCCTCCACTCATTCTCTCTCCTAGTCAAATTCTCCTACAAATATAAATCCCACCTAAAATTTCCTCTAATTCCCCTCCTAATGAGTCGTTAACGACTAATCATCATGATTAGCCACAAAGTCAACTCTTTGTCCTTTCATCCAGCCACTAGCTTTAAATGCTCTTTTTCTAGATGAATGTAAGATTTTCGAAATCTCACATTCCTCTAGGCATTTCCCTCTCCCAAGGAATTTTTAATTCCTTTTTATTCTTCTAATCCCCATAATATCTGTTTTTGGAGAATTTTTAATTCCTCCAATGCATCTTGTAGAGTGTGGAGATACGAAATGCCTTTAGGGCATATTTCTTGGTCTCCACACCCTCTCTTGGAGCTTGTGTGAGCTCACAAGTAAATCTTAGCCCTTTATCTTGAATTCATCCTAGCCATCCCTTTTCCTCTCCTCTTCCTATAAAATAGGGTTCCATCCCTTCATCCAAAAAACATCTTGAAATCCAGTAAGCTTATGCTGCCCTTTTGAGCCCAGGAAATCATCTTGGCAACTTGATCATCTCATCCTTATCATTCATCCTTATCATTTGTGCACAATATTGGAGAGCCATCCACATCCAGCAATCAAAGGAGCACATCAAGTGGAGCATTATCAAGGGGCACCTTCACTTCATCAAGCTCAATCCGAAGGAGAAGGTAAAATAGCAAGGTGAAATGGTCTTTTAATGATATTTTAGCACTCTGCATGTTTATTTCATTATGTTTTGATCAGTTTACCTTTCAAATCTGTTTTCCCCTCTTCAGTAAGGTGGAACTCACAAGTTAACTATCTGTAGTAATAGATAACTGATCGGTTAAGGTCTTACAAAGTGCTCTTCTAGGAGTGAATCTTGTTAGAGATCTGAAGCTTGATTAGAAGCTTATACCCTGTTAAGAGTAATCTTGCTAGAGGATTTGAGAATCCAAACTAATGGATCACCTTGTTAGAGGATTTGTACAATGAAGCTTGTTAGAGCTTACCCTGTTAGGGGATTTGAGTCTGTTGAAATGATTAGAAAACAACAAGAAAAGTTTGATCTGTTCTGAGTAGCACAAAACTTTCTTGATCAGATCATTCAAAGTACATTCAACACTACTCTTCATCTTAACACTTATTGCTCTTCAACAAAAGATTTTAGTCTTTATGCATATCAATATTTGCATAAAATCTCCTCTTCTCTATTGGTTCACTCTCTCACTAAGATGTCTTTAAATAGACATACAAATCTTATGTCAGCCATAGGAACACAATTTCCTAGGTGCAGTGTATCTAGACAATTAAATATAACTCATCACAAAAATGACCGCTAAGAAAATGGTGTTGGTAACTCATCACAAAAATGACCGCTAAGAAAATGGTGTTGGTAACTCATCACAAAAATGGATACCGGTTAGAACAGTCAATACCAGTTGGAACAAAATATGTGAACGGTTGTCCTGGAATCTTCCACTTGATCTTCACCTTCATCTTCATCTTCATTTTGATGCTGACTTAATGTAACCACAGGTTATCTCTTAGGCACATACTGGTTGACACAGAGTACCGGTTAGAGATAGACCTTAAACATACCGGTTAACAGTGTAAATCAATGAAGTTACACTGGTAGTCAATGTAATCATATGTGTGTGTGAGAGTGTTTCATCAATGACAACAAGTGATAAATACATGATAATCATCATCAAGCCAACAATCTCCCCCTTTGGCATTGATGGCAACACTTAGAATTATTTTTTGAGTAATATAATGCCGTTAAGTGTGCATACACAACATATTTACATATGTACTCATATTCCCCTTTTCAATGCAATACTCCCCCTTAATGTATGCATAAATACAAAATTTTCAAAAACACACATACATATTATTACTCTCCCTTTGACAACAATGCCAAAATGATAAAGTAAAATATATAGATATATATAGAAAATCTGTATCAAAGTGTTCAACAAATATTACAATTTTTTTTTAAAAAAAAGTTCATGCATTGGCTAGTCTCATAAAAATATCATTGAAACTCTGCTTCATCTGGGATAAAACATTTTTGCATGATTCCAGTATGTTAGTAGTATACTCAAATGTAGACATCAACTGGGAATGGAATTCTTCCATTGAGTCTAGCATGCAGGTTTCAGGAGTAGCAAGAATAGCTTCTGCATTGGAGTAGGCTCTCTGAAGAATGTCGACTTGTGAGGTGAGTTGACTCTTGAGCTCTGTTAGAGATCAAAATCTCTTAGACTTCTCATTATCATTCCTATTTAGTCTATCATTCAAATCATCTATAGACCGGTTAAAGGCATGAATGGAGTCCTGGAGTGGGACATATGCCTTGCATAACCTTTCTATTTCCTGCTCGGTTTCAACTTGACTCTTAGAAATATTAGAATAAAAGAAAGTAACATTGGAGGTAGAGGCAAGATACTTCCCTCCAGATTCAATAGCTTTCTTCAATAGGCTTCCATTATGAGATAAAGCCATTTTGCCACTTTCAATGTTCTTAGCCAGTTTATCTCCATATGCCTTCTTGTGGCTCTTCTTAGCAGACATTTGAGCAACATCTTCAAGTAATTTGATTTGATCAGATACATCTCCAACTAACTGACCAAGTTTTTTGATGGGAGTGGGAAGATGTGCAACAACTGTTTCCGGTAGTAAACCAGACAAAATTTCTACTGCATTCTGGATTGTCTCTACTTCAATCCTTTGCTCTTTCAGTCTCTTCTTGTGTGCTCGAGATTGCATAACATTAGCAATCTTCATCATTTCTGATGCACTCAAGGTGTTCATGTCAATGGGTCCTGAGATACTTAAATAATCTTCATCATCATCATCATCAAGTAGTTTTTGCTTCGCCGGTTCAGGGGGTACACTCTTAATGATGGCTCTTTCTGTGTTCTTCTCTATTGTATCTTTAGTTAGATGAGTGACAGCTTCCTCAGTAGACTCCTTTTGAGTAGTCTCAATGACCAGTGGAGATTGGGGTTTCTCTAGTTGTTCTGTTGCCGATTCATTGTCCACTGTCAGTTGAATGCCTGGTTGTTCAATTGATGTAACCTGTACTTCAGTGATTGTAGGAGGATCTATATCTAGTGTAGTAATGTCTCTAGATAGGTCTACTGTGTCTTGAACATCTTCATCAACAAGAATAATGGAATCATCCTTCTTCTTGGTTGGATAGACTATGTCAGCTTGAACAATTTTCTCTTCATCCATTTCCAGTCGAGGAACATCATCTGTAGTATCATCCTTATTGCTAGAGTGAATGACTTCTTCCCTCTTTTTAATTACACAGGCTAGCTGATGTGTTTCAAACTCAACAACTAACCTTTTTGCATTAAGAAGCTTCAATCTTCTCACTTTAAAATAAAAATATACTTTGTATTGCTCAATTAGAGCACTAATTCCATCCGATGATAGATTGGGAAAATACTGTACAAATATTTCATCAAAAATCTTCTTTTCCAATTTAATTGCTTCCTCCCATTTATCTAACAAAGTATTATACAAAGAGATTGAAATATCTTTCTCCAAATCATGCGGAAATCTATTGTAATGACCCAAATAAGTAATTACCTGTTGGATTACTTGCTTGTGCTCATCTTTAGTAAAAGAATCAAAATGTTCTTTGACATTATCAAACCTATTTCTTCCTAATGACTTCATTGTCCTCTGAAAGACTGTGTTGGGTTTGTAGATAGAAATATCTATAGGTGTAGTTGCCTTCGGCACTACCTTTACCTTCTTAGGTGTTTTGCCAGTTGTTGTTTCCTTCTTTGGTTCTTCTTCAGAATCTGTACCTTCAGACTCTGGTTGCAAAATTAGTTTCCAATTTCTCTTCTTTGGTGCATTCTCCTTCTTTACATATACTTTAGGTGTTGGTTCCTTCTTGGTTAGGACACTCCAAGTCACCCTTGTGTTCTTTTTCACAGGAGCTTTTTCATCAAAATTCTTTTGCTTTCCTTTCAATTTAGCTATAGGTGCAGTATCGGTTTTAGTTGGTGCAACTTGGACTGCCACAATGTCCAATTTTGCCTTCTTTTTATCTTTAGGCGATGCTAACAGGGTATTAGAATAGCCGACCAGTAAATCATGATTAACCTCATAGCTCATATATTCCATCTCTTCCTCTCTAGGTTCAATTGCTTGCATCAAGAAAAAGTCAGTGGTAACTATGAAGATTGTGTCTTTTGCAAAGTGATTTACCACATCTTCAAGTAACCGCATTCTCATGCTCATCTTTTTTTGAAATTCATTAAAATACTTGTTCACGACAGCTGAAAAAGTATTCTTCACAACCTTAATGTTGTTCTTGATCTGTGCATTGACCAGTTGTTCCTTGGACCATTCAACATCTCCAATACCCGGTAGGAAGTTCTGAAAATAGAAAAATAACCCGGCTAACAGTTGACCATATTTGAACTTTTGTGTATTTTCCTTCTTAATGGATTTCAAATTTTGAAATAATTGGTCTCTAATAGCTTCACAAATATCATAGTCTGCATTATCAACAATCATTCTGTGTGCTGTGTGAATTCCTGCAGATGGAACACTGTTAAGTCTATTGGAGTAGAATACCCGGTAGCCTATCACCATTGCTGCAAGTTTCACTATAGGGTCTCTAATAGTGTTGATAGAGAAAGCACGCTTATTATATGTAGAACCAGTTAACTTGAAGATATTATCTTTTGAAATTCTTCTTAACACAGGAATTTCACCGATTGAGCAATAACCCGTTACATCCCTAATAGCCTCCTTGGTTATTGTATGGGTCCTTTCCAGATACATATTCTCTCCATGGACTCAACTCAAGATGATTCTTATGTGTTCATCCACAAAATATTCAAGAAAATATGCTGCATTATGAAACCCTTTTTCAAAAACCCTAGCATATTTTATTTCAATCTTTCTGCTCTTATCACAAAGTGATTTCAGCTGAGTATAGATGTGTAGAGTTCCTAAATCTTCTATCTTTCAATCTATATAGCTGGACAAGTCACCTTTGACCACAACACCACTTGGGACTTGCGATAATTCATTATAAGACATAATTTCATCTGCCTTTAGAGCTTCCTCAGGCTCAACAGTGATCATCAACCTCTCTACAGGCTTAGAAGTAGATGCCATTCTAGAAAAACAAGTTTCGAAGTGGTATACAAAGAAATACCTTATATCTTGCACATCGCTCCGTTTCCCAGTTGAAATGTTCAAATGCACATCCGTTTGCCTCTCTGCAACTTTCGATTCAGCTTGATTTCTCTAATCACAAAGCAATTCCCCAATTTACACCAAGACAATCTTGTTCTGCTCTGCAATCGCTTCAAATTTCTTTTTCGAAAGAGTTAGGGTAAAAATGATAAAGTAAAACTTGTTTTTATCCTCTTTACCAACTATAATAAATGCTCGCACTTTAGGTTACAAACCCTAATTTTTTATTTACCGCTTAAGTGAAATACTGGTTGATAACACGTTAACAAAAGTCACAAAAAAAAAATTATAATTCAAAAATTCTTTCCTGCTCATTTTACAAGGGGTCAGGATATGTTTTACCGTTAAGCTCCCCTTAGTCGTGTTAGATAGGTTTAAGTCACCGGTGTTGGGTTCTCTTCACTGGGTGAAGGAACGGTTTCTTCTCTGGGTGAGTCATCACCTTTCTTTTTCCAAATCTGATTCATATCTTCTCCGGTTTCCTCAATATCAACTTTCTGTTTGCCTTTCTGATCCTTAAAGGAGTTGACCGGTATGTTATTTCTTGATCTGCAAGACTTTGCTAAGTGCCTCGGTTTGTTGTAGTGGTAACAAACCATACCAGATGATCTCTAGGGTCTTGCATTTTCTCTTCCTGTTCTTCTTCTGCAGTTCATAGCCACATGACCAAAGTTATTACAAAAGGTACAAACAATATTTGTTGCCTTTTCCATTTCGAATGGACTAAACTGGTTGCCATAGGATCTTTGCCAGTTCCGGTTTACCTGGATATCAAAATTCCTTATTCAGTCACCATTTGGTCTAGGATGCATGTGTGGTACAGGATTGTTTGATCCATATCTGCACTCAATATGTCTATGCCTATACATTCCACATGTGTAGCAATGACCTTCAAACTTTCTAGACACATAGCTAGCATTAGTATTGTAATTTGCTTTTCTGTTAGGTTTGTTTCTACAAACATTTGCAGTATGACCAGGCTTGTGACAAACAAAGTAGATAGGTTTAAAAACCTTCTTATCGGCAGTCTTATTTAATTTAGAAGCAGTTTTGTTCTTTGTACAGGAGGATTCACCTTTTTCAGTTGTATGAAAACCAAGTCCAGATATATCACCCTTCATTCTCTGTGATTGAATTTGTTTTTCCAGTATGGTAGAACTTTTGATGAACTTCTCCAATTTCTCATTGGCTTCAGTAAGATTTTTGACAAGATCTTCATTATGCTTAGACAGGTTCTCTTTCAGAGACGAGGCCAACTCAAGATCTAGCTTTAGGTTCTCCTTTTCTTCTATTTCAGCAATCAAGTCCTCATGTATAGTATCTTTTTCCCATTTGATATTTATGATCTCTTGATCTCTTACCTTGATAAGATCTTCAATAGCTCTTCTGGCTTCTAGTTCCTGACTCATGCGGATAGTGAGACCTTCTAGCTCTCTTCTTAGATTCAATTTTTCACTGTTCACCTTTTCAACTTCATCAGCTAAAGCTTCAATATTGGCTTCATCTAAAGAACTATTATCAGACATTTCTAGCAGTTTTTTAGATAGCTCTCTCCTTTTGACTTGAGAAACTTTCAGTTTGCCCCTAAGGGATTCAATTTCATTTCTA
This sequence comes from Cryptomeria japonica, assembly GCF_030272615.1. Taxonomy (NCBI): domain Eukaryota; kingdom Viridiplantae; phylum Streptophyta; class Pinopsida; order Cupressales; family Cupressaceae; genus Cryptomeria; species Cryptomeria japonica. The sequence continues at coordinate 876,580,726 of NC_081414.1, read as the reverse complement.
CTAGCTTCTAGCTCTCTAACCATCTCAAAGTAGCTCCAGTCTCCCATGATAGTTTCAAGATTCCCTTCTAAGTGGTTAGGCTTCAAAGAAGTTAGGCTCTAATACCAATTGATGGTCTTGAAAAGCACTAAGAGGTGGGGTGGGGGGGTGAATCAGTGCCACCAAAACAAACACAACTTCAAACACTAACTAGTAGATGAACTTAACCAAGCATTTAAACAAAATACATGCTATCCAAAATGAAATAACAACATCCACATAAATTAGAACATCCACCATAACACAAGTGTTTATACATGGAAAACCCAAATAGGTAAAAACCACGGTGAGATGGAACTCACAAGTTAACTATCTGCAGTAATAGATAATTGTCCGGTTAAGGTCTTACAAAGTAATCTTCTAGGAGCGAATCTTGTTAGAGATCCCAAGATTGATTAGAAGCTTATTTCCTATTAAGAGTACTACCTTGTTAAGAGTAACCTTTCTGGAGGATTTGAGAATCCAAACTAATGGATCACCTTGCTAGAGGATTTGTACAATGAAGCTTATT